>NC_060269.1:64538320-64808406 GCF_021613505.1 Equus quagga
TTGATCAGAATAGCGGAAGTCCATCATGAACCCCATGGTTAGCAGAGTGGCAGTGCCAGGATTCTTGGCACAGAGTGACCGTGCCATCCTGGAATTTCCCCAGCTCCTTAGAGTGACATTCAAGTGCCCCCAAGGTGTCTCCTACCCACCTCTGCCACCGCTCTGCACACAGACCCCACCCGGCCTTCCTGAGCCCCAGGTGCTTGCCCACCTCTGGGAGCTGCCTCTCGTTGCTTCTCCCGCCAGCGGTGCCTGGTGCTCTGCCTTATGTCTGCCTTTTGGCCCAGCGGTGCCTTCCAAGACCTGCCCAGGTCTCCCGAGGCCGCCGCCGCACATCTGATCTGCTAGACGGCGCTTGGAGTGCAGCTGCCTGCGCTGCCATCTCTGCGCGGAGACTCTGGAGAGCGGGACCCGCCTCACCTTCACCCCTCTGCTCCTAGGCCAGGTGCGTTGCCAAGATGTAACAAACGGTTACCAAATGTGAGCGCTGGATTCAGGGGCCCTGTCCCCCAAAGTTCCAGGAGCCTGGCAGCACCTGTGCTAAGGAGGAGGCGGCCCGGAACCCGAGGTCCAGGCTTCTGCTTCTGGCGGCCTCCGTATGATCTGTGAGCTCCCTGAGCCTTTCGAACCTCTGCGTCCTCATCTCAAATGAGGATCCTGATTCTACCTCAGGCTGTGGTGGGGATTAAGTGAGGTGATCTTTTGGTACAAATGCCATGTATTATATCCTAAACATGTATAGACAGTACATGTTGGCTAATTCTTAAGAAAGTGGGAGATTCTGAATGTTAACATTATGATTACATTAATGAAGAATCCCGAAGGAAATTGAGAAATACAAGTTGTCTACGTAGGAGTGCTCACATTTCTTGAGATTTTAAACAAGGATATATACATAAAACTTGTTTATGAAAAATTTCAATAACATGGGAAAATTGTTATGTTGCAACAACCGAGAAAAATAGGATTCAGAGTTATGCCCACAGACATGCAACACACACACAGACGAGCAGGGTCTTGTCTCCAAGCTGCGTGTATTGTCTGATTAGGTAATCCATTTACATGCTCTGAATCCCAAAGGTGCGGGAGCAGTCTCTCCTACTTCTGCCCAAACACTCAGCCCCCTCCTTGTGGGCCATCGTGTTGCCATAACAGAATCCTCCCAGAGATACTGCATGCACAGCAGTATCCGGTTTATGAGTGTACTCTGGTTCCTCCAGTACACTGCAATTTAGGAGCAGATACTCTAGGTCTGTATTCCTAAGCAACCCAACAAGAGGAGAAAACTGAAAATAAAGGATGCTGTTAAAATAATTTCCTCCCCTCCAGGGGAGGTTTGTCACGGATGTCCTCATGCAGTCAGTTTAACTGGTGGATTTAGCTTTTTGTTCTCTTTTAAATATTTCACCCTAGGATTTTAAGAGGGAAAACACTAGTGGAATTTACTTGCTCCTGACATTAGAAGATAAACCTTAAACCTGAGACCTCAACATGTGTTTTTTTTTTTTTTTTTAAGATTGGCACCTGAGCTAACAACTGTTGCCAATCTTTTTTTTTTTTCTGCTTTTTCTCCCCCAACCCCCCTAGTACATAGTTGTATATTATAGTCGTGGTTCCTTCTAGTTGTGGCATGTGGGACGCCACCTCAGCGTGGCCTGATGAGTGGTGCCATGTCCATGCCCAGGATCCAAACTGGCAAAACCCTTGGCCCCCAAAGCAGAGTGCGCGAACTTAACCACTTGGCCATGGGGCCGGCCCCTCAACATGTGTTTTTAAAATCTCAGTCCTCACAAAGGTATCCAGTGACCTCAATAGTCATGAAGAGGTTGGGATGTGAGATTGGATAACCTGGGTTCAAACTCTGACTCAACTTAACCTCTCAGTGCCTTCGTTTCATCATGTGAAAACTGGAGGTAACCAGACACCTTAGGATAAATGGAGATAATAACCTATCTCATAACATGGTTATGAGATTAAATGAGCAAATGTGTAAAACACTTAGAATAGGGTCTGGCACATAGCAGTTGAGAGCTGCTGATGCTTTACGTGGCTCTGCTACTAAATAGCTGTGAGACTTTAGATAAAGCCATTCCACTTCTGTGAACGGAAACCAGGACACCTGCATAGTTTTTTCAAAGTTTTTCCCAATTCTGACATCCAGTCGTCACAGTTTGTGTCACCAGCAAAAGCAGAGAGTCTTGCACACAGTAGGGACTGCTGATTCAGGATGCTGCTGACCAATGGTCTGGTCAACAGACCAATGACCAAGAGCCTGGGTGTGGTACTAGGAGCTTTGCCTCGTGTTAAGAGTCTGGAGAAAAAGAAGATTGAAGAGTCATAATGTTTGAAGTTTAGAAAAGGTTATTTCAGAGAGGAGCAGATCTTGAAAAATTGTTCCTAGAATTAGTAATCAATCATACACAATAAAATTGTATTATCATGTTCCAGAGATGGCTTGTGTGCTTTTATGTTCAACATTAAAGATGGTGTCAGATATTGACTCATGTCCACCGTGAATATGATCTTAGCGGCAGCAGAGCTATTTGAATTGGGCAAAAGATGACTGACTGTTCGTGGTGGGGATTGTCGCATCTCCCTTCAAGGTTTCAAAAAGAAAATGCAGCTTCTTACAGTGGCCTGTGACACCCATCCCTTTCCCTAGCCATGGAGGACCGAGCAAGATGGATTCAGTCACTCTGAAAGCCTGATGCCCCCGGGCAGAGGGAAGCCCGCCTGCTCTGGGTGCTGTCTGTCCTTGTTTGTGGGTGTAACTTGGGTGGGTTTCTTTTGCCAGGGAACAGGCTGGGGAAGATGGGAGATTTTGGTTTCTATGGATACTGGGCTAGCTGGGATTTGCATAATGTATTTCAGAGACAGACAGTCTAGGAACAATGTGGACCGAGAAGGAGTATAAAGGCCCATGGAAACGAGTTGGGGGGTCTGCTTGTCAGGCCCCATTTCAGCCCTCCTCTAGGGACTGGGTCTGGGACCCTCCCCCACTCTCTGGAGAGGGCAACATGGAGCCCTGAGCATTGAGGAAGGTGGTGTGTGAGCAGCGCCCCCACGGGGCACAGCGTGTACTTGGGCTCAGCAAATTTTCATGCTCTTTGCCTCCCCCTTCAACTCAGCTTTTGGCAAAAGGGTCCTTCAGTAACTATACCCAGCATCTGAAACTCCCGTGTTTACCTACAGAACGTTTCGCAGACACCCTCTCCTTTTAATCGCTGCTACCGCCTGCCACCCGCTGAGACAGACTCAAGAGGTCAGGAGACTTGTCCATGGTCATGTGACCTCAATCCCTGGTGTCTTGGAGTTACCCAAAACATCTTCTGGGTTTGCAGCACTAAATGTGGCATAGTTGAGACAGTTCAGTTTGTGAGGGCCTGAACTATGGGAGGGGTTGTTGGGATAAAGAGGAGAAACGGGCATTAGAAATACTGGAGGAGGTAGGGTGGCCAGGCAGTGTTGTGGAGGAAGGTACCAGGTGAGGGAAATCAGGAGTCTGATGCCTGCCAGGTTTCTGGCTTGAGTGATGTGCTAGTCTCTGAGGCCTGGACTAGAGGAGAGCAGCTGGGTTCAGTGTTGTGTCTGTGGGACGTTGGGGTGGAAGTATAGAGAGGCCGTTAGATATAGCTGTGTAGCTCAGGATCTGGGTGGGAGACGTGGAGTCGGGAATCGTCGGCAGAGTTGTCGTGCTGAGTCTGGGCTCTCACGTGGAGCATGTCTAGAATAAAAGAAGGAGGCAGGGACAGAGTCCTGGGGACACTGATGCACTTTAGAGGTGGGCCGAGGATTCTGGGTTAGAGATATGAGGAGTGAGTAGAGAAGCACAAGCAGAACCAGGGAAAGGTGGTGTCTCAGAAGTCAAAAAACCATGCTGAAGGTAGAAGGGAGTGAGCAATAGTGTGAAAAGCTCCAGAAAGTCAGGTAAAATGGGGATGGACAATAAATCACCAACTCCAGTTTAATCATGGCACAGCTTCTCCCAATATCAGTGAAGACAGAAGAAAAGATGGAAATTCACATCAGCAACAAGTAATAGATCACCAACCTCTTGACAGAAATTAGGAGGATTTTCTAATTACAAATGATAATTATAAAGCCGGTGGAGCCAGACTCTTAGCAGCCACCCAGACTCTGCCTCTTGGCATGCCTACCCAAGAGACATCCCTCTGTCTCTTCCTCTATCTCTGTCTACTGTGTGGACCAAACACTATGGAGGTTCTGATGTTGGACTCTTGGGTTCTAATGAGGTGATCTTGTTGGTGCTACAAAGTCATGCCCTCATGTCACTTCTTGCTTTATTCCCTTTTGTTCTCTGCCTCGCCTTGGCTGTGGGGATTAAAAGGAATGCCACACTGGAGCTCCACAGATGACAGCACGGTGGTGACAGGAAGCTTACTGAGATTAATATTTGTTGAGTGAATGCATTAAGAAATGAATCCATCTCCAAGGAGAAAGTGAATTTGGGAAACAAAAATTGAGGTTGGGAGATCCAGCCATTCTCCTCACCTGGAGATGATCTCTTCACTGTTGAGACCGAGGATGGGGCATTACTTTAATTGAGGGGCTTTCCTTACCTGCCCTAACCCTCTACTGTTCCCAAGCTGCTCTTTGAGGGGGCCAAGAATACGGTTTTCTTCTGTCCTTCATCTTGCCCTCCCCATTCAGTTACGGCACATCCCAGAAAACAAGCAGCAGAAAGGAGGGGGACGTGGTGGCAGCATCGTGCATCTGGGAGATGTGGTCCCTACAAACTGGGGGCAGAGACAGGAAGGACCTCTAGCAGGGTGCGGGCGGGTTTGCAGTTGGTTGTTTGTGTTTCTGTTTTTGTTAGTCCACTTTTTCATGGTTTCAGGGGAGCCGTGGGCCTAGAATATCCCCCTCCGCACAGCTGAACCAGCCCACTTTTGAGGTCCTAGGGAACCTGGGAGGTGCTGGGAGCTGGGAAACCCAAACTTGCTCTGTTGTATACTTGTCGTCACCTGAGTGGATGTTGTGGGGAGCAGAGGAAATTCATGTGTCTTGTCACATGTCACTTCTTTGAGGATGGGTCTCTTGATTAAAAAACAACATGGGGCCATGACGAAATACCACAGAACAATGGAGAAGAATCTTCCTAAGAGTCAATGAGAGCATATACCCCTTTAAAAGGCCATCTGCAACATCCAGAAGAGAACTTTGGCATCCTCAATACGGAGCCATCTCTATTTAAACAGGAGCGGAGAGAGCAAGAGGAGAGTTAGCCCAAATGGAAAGGGAGGAGTCGGAGAGAGAAAGCAGAACTGAAGAAAACTGAAAAGTCAGCAGAAGACTTGAAACCCACAGCAGAGACGGTTAAGACCAGAACTGTCACTAAGACTGAGCACAACTGAGCAAGGAATGTGGACGATAAACTTGAGAAACCTTGCCGGAAGACAGAGGTGGGGGACATTTTTTAAAGAAAGAAAAATAAAGCTATACAGAGGACAGAAGATAAAAATCTAGCTTAAGAATTGTAGGAAAAATCAGAACAAATAAGAACCAGAATGACTGGCACCATTGGAGACTGAAAGTATGTATCATGTTCTGGACAAATTCACGGCAAATACTTTGAGTTATAGGATATAAAGTACATTCTAACATCGAGAGCGCCAAAGGACAACAGAGCAAACACCTAGTTATGTACAATGACATAAAAATCAGTCTGTTACCAAAAGACACATACTGGGGAGACATGGACAGCAGCTCGAGCAAATCTCCTGAATCATCTGAGAATTTTATACACTCACACGTTGCAGGAAGGTGAAAAATGAATGTGAAGATTCAGAAAATAAACCAATCATGGACACTACTTGATTGATTATATAATTTTGTTGAAGATGTATTATGTTTCAAGTGTGAAAAATTATTCTTGGAAGAGAATATATAATGTTAAATGTAATTTAATAACAATAATCGCATTATATAGCTCCAGGTTATATGAACCAATCCCAGAAAATTTGGTGGCAAGGGAAGTAAAATTTCTTAAATCCCTCATATGAGGAAAAGGAGTGGGAAGGAACAGAATTTTAAAAATATATTGTTTCACTCTGTAGTTTTGATATTGAGACAAATACATAATCAAAGTCTGCTAAAACACTAGGAGACTTTAAAACAGCCTATAGTCCTTCCAAAACATGAAAAAATAAAAGGGAAAAAAGAGAGTGCATGTGGCAAAAATGAACATAAATCGAACAGGAAGCCATAAAATTCAACGTAATAGTCACTATGTCAACAAATATATTCCTGTTAAAAAATTAAGATTTGCAAATAAGATTTAAAAAGCTATAATCAACTGCTTATAAAAACATTTCACACAAAATGAGAAAATGAATCTCAGGAGAACGGAGTCCGGTTTCTAACGAGGCACCCAATGGGAAAGAAAACGAGACTGGCAACAATAACTTCACACAGAAATGCAAAGGAAAAGGACAAATGGGATTTAAAGGCATATTTCAAACTGACAAAAGCATCACGATATATAAGGCACGTTGTTGGACACACACTGCAAGTTCGCCGCTGTCATAATTGCCCACAAACCCAGGAGAGTCAGCTGACAACAGAACCAATAAGAGATCTGGGAAAGCGAACCCAGATGACAGTTTACAAAAATCAACAGTTTTTATGCCAGCAATATCCAGGTATAAAATATAACAGAAGTAAGATCTTATTCACAAAAGCAACTAAAATATCAAACTACCTTGAATTAAATTTTAAAACAGGACTAGAAAACTTCACTGAAATAAAAAAAATGTTTAGAAAAAGCAGTCGTACATCAAAATGCCTACATATTTGGTTTTGAAATTAGACAAAGTGCTATATATATACAATGGAATACTACAGAGCCATAAAAAAAGACAAAATTGTCCCATTCGCAACCACATGGATGGATCTTGAGGGCATTACATTAAGCGAAATAAGCCAGACAGAGAAAGACAAACACTGTATGATTACACTCATATGTGGAAGATAAACAAACTTAGGGACAAAGAGAACAAATTAGAGGGAAGAGGGGTGGAGGGTGGGCACAAGGGGTGAAGGGGCACACTTATATGGTGTATGACAATAATGTACAACTGAAATTTCACAATGTTATAAGCTATTATGACCACAATAAAAACAACAACAACAAAAACATTATCATGACCAAGTAGGGTTTATATTGGGAATGCAAGTATGTTTTAACATCAGAATGTAATTCCCCACGTCAACAGATTAAAGGAGTAAAATACTTCTCTCAGTAAAAAGAAAATTAGACAAAGTAATTCTAATTTAATTTGGAATAACAAGAAAGGAGTAATCCAAATATTTAGTGGAAAAAATGATCATATCATTAAGATTGCATTTTGAGGAAATATTCAGATATTGGGACGAGAATTTGTGTACAAAAGATCCTTGTTCATCACAAAATTAGCTAAAATCAAGAATAGTTGGAAATAATCTAAATATACAAGAGAAGGGGAATAGTTAAGTTATTCCATATGCTGGAATACTATGAAGCCACTGGGGGAAAAAAAAACCCAGAATATTTAAAGACACGTGGAAATGCTTCCTTGACAAAAGCCAAATTAGAAAAATAAACTATAATCAGTGCAACTCCAAATCTGTAAATCCATCATATTTTTGAAGCGAACACCCAATATTGTTAACCATGGCTATCTTGGGATGACGTGTTTACACTTGACTTGTTTTCTTCCTCCTCTTCCCCACTGTTCCTCCTCCTTTGTTCTAAAAACAGGACGCATTACACTTCAAATCATAAAAGGGTAGCGTTTAAGGAGACGAGTGTCTGTTACATGTGGCTATAGGTGGGTTACTGGTGCCACTGAAGTAGGGTTTTATTTTCAGAACTGTGAGGCTATGAGGTGGAAGCCTGAACAGACAAGGGAGAGAGAGCGACACCGCTGGGCTGGGTCCCCAGAGAGAGGACAGACCTGGGGACAAACGGAAGCAATCGCAGTGACTCGTGAATCCTCGATTGTTTTCAGCAGGACGCAGGGCCACCTGCTGAAAAACGAGCAGCAGAGGTGTCCAGAAAAAACGTGGTGAAGCTCTGGAACACGGGTCTTCGCAGAAGAAGCCAGAGACCTTCTAAAAGCTGCGCCGCCCAGAACTCGCGGACTCGGAAGACACCCTGGGGTGGCGCGCGCCCGCAGACCAAGCACAGCGGAGGAGGTCCGCTTTTGCAGGGCGAGGGCCGCGGTCCTCAGCTGGCCACGCCCAGGGTGCAAGCGCCCACCCAGTGATGCCTCAGTGATGCATCCGGGTCTTAAGGAACTGCCTAACCAGGGACGCTACTATTGGCTCCGGCTACTGGCATGATGTCACCATCAGCCAATCTGAAGTCAGTTGCTCCTCCCAGGCTAAGGAGTTAATTAGGAGTTAATTAACTTTTCCTGAAGTGTAGGGCCGTGCAAAAGCAGTGTCCCTCACCTCTTTGGGGCACTCTCTGCTGGGATAAGGGGTGAGGAGGTGGAAGTAGAAATAAGCTTAATAACAGCAGATAGTGCTAGGTTTTGGAGATATGGTATTTTAAGGTACTGTATATTCACTCAGTAAATTGTAGAAAGAATCACCCAGAACTCCGCTACGTAGAGAATTACTATTAAACATTTTGATGCAGTTTCTTTCTATATTTTTAAAATCAAGTGTGAGATTTTTATGGAAATCAACTCTATATTTTTTGCAGCAATTCTTTTATTCACTTACTGTGAGAATTTTCTTTTGTTAAATAGTTTCAAATGCATAGCATTTAATGGCTGCAAAACTTTTCAGTGGCTGACATTCTGTAAGTTAGCCAAATTCCAGTATATAAATCTATGCTATCATTTTACTGCCTGCAAGCAATTGTATTATATGGGTATATTATAATTTATTTTAGAAGTGCTCAGGTCACTATTGGAAACAATGCTACAATGAACACTATTGTATATACATTGTATTGTAGGACCCTTGCCCAATTAATTCTTAGGAAAAATTCCTGAAAGTGAAATTCCTGTCAAAGATTAAAAAACGGGGGCACCCCATGTCGGAGTGGTTAAGTTTGCACGCTCTGCTTTGGTTCGGATCCTGGGTGTGGACCTACACAATGCTCATCAAGCCATGCTGTGGCAGCATCCCACATAGAAGAACCAGAATGACTTACAGCTAGGATACACAACTATGTACTGGGGCTTTGGGGAGGAAAAAAAACAGAGAGAGAAAGATTGGCAACAGGTGTTAGCTCAGGGCCACTGTCACCTCACCAAAAAAAAAAAGATTAAAATACATGTCCCCAGAGTGCTCTCCAGAAATGTTGTAAGCAGTCTATGAGAGCGTCCAGTTCTTCACACTCTAAACAAACTTGGCTGCTTTTGGTCTTTTACATCTTTGGTGATCTAGTACAAAATGATAGTTTGTGAATCTTTTTTTAATTCATTTTCTTCATTATTAGTAATATTGACTATGTTTTCATGTATTCCATGACCTCAGATTCTTTTCTGAATTATCTGTCTTCTTTGCCCATTTTTTTTATCAGGGTGTTTGTCTTTTTCTAATCCATTTGCAAGATCTTTAATTTCAACTTGACAGTATTATCTTGACTCTTTTTTCACAGGTACATAAGTGGATGTATAGTTTTCTTTTACTGTGCTATTTTTGTCAGGCTTTTGTTTCAGTGTTTGGTTACTTCTGCAGTGCATTTGGACAGCTTTCCTATTTTTTCTATGCCATGGAATCGTTTATGTAGTATGTTCCTGGGAAGTTTAAAGAATCAGAGCCATTTTGGGAGATAGTTCTTTGACTGCTTTTAAAATGTTCAAATAATTAAAATTTTAAAAATTAGTAATATTCACTGGTGTACAAATGCTAAATTCAAAAGGAAGATGGTACAAGTTAAGTTTGTGTCTCCTCCCAGCCTCCAACCATCTGCTTCCTCTTCCAATAAGCAGCCACTATTACTGGTTTATTATGAATCTTTCCAGAGATACACTAAAAACGAACACATTCTTTCTTTTAAAACCACAAAATAGTCACAGACTATAAATATCTTTATCTTGCTTTTTTAAAACATAATATATTTGGAAGATTATATCTCATATAATACAGTGTTACCTCATTCTTTCTAAGAGATGTATATTGTCACGTTGTGTGGAACTTATAATCTACTTAGCTACCTCATTTTTGAGAGAAATTAAGGTTATTTCTAATACTATTAAAAATAATGCTACAATAACTATCCTTACACATAATGTCAAATCTGTGAGTTGTTTCCTTTTATTAAGCAAGGTTAGCCCATTGGTAATAATTACCATGACAGATAAGCTTAGATTTGATTCTGTCTTTGAATTTATATTATGAATTCTGTTTGTATTGCTTCTTCTGAATTTTTTATATTTTGTTATATATCTGTGTTTGTGTGCATGAATGTGGCTTTTTTTGATAATTTGGAAGGGTTTAATTTTGGGTCTAGTGGTTACCTCTATAACTATAAAATTTATTTAAGCTGTTCTTATCCTTTGAAGTAAAAAATGGGGTCTGTATAATTTCTGCTGTTTGTAATTGTTGATGCTTTCCGTGTGGTTTTGTGTATAACCATTTAAAAAAATATTCTGTGCTCCATGTGGGGGTTTAAAAAATATATTCATAAATTCTTTGATGCTCCACCTCTGAAGAGAGGGATATAAATCCTCTCCCCCTAAGTATGGGCTGGACTCAGCAACTCAATCCGAAGGGAAGAATAAAGTGGAGGTGATGGTGTGCAACTCTAGAAAATAGGTCCTATAAAGGTGCTGCAGCTTCCCTCCTGGTTGCTCTCTCCATCTTGGGTCACTTGCTCTGCTTCATCACCAGGACATTCTTGGAAGTAGATCTGCTGGCCCCAGTCAAACCTTCAGATGACGCTTTGGCTTCAGCCCCATGAGAGATGCAGAGCCAGGACCACCCAGCTAAGCCACTCCAGGGTTCCTGACTCACAGGCACTCTGTCAGAAAATAAATGTTTATCATTTTAAGTTTTGAAGTAATATGTTTCACAATAGGTGACTAGTGCAGACTATTTGTGTTTTCCAGTGAATTCTATTTTATTTGATATAATCTTGCTACTTTCATTTTATTTTCGTGTCCATTTGTCTACTATACACTGGTCCATCTTTTTAGTTTTAACTCTCTGTGTCTTTTTTTTTAGATATATCTGTAGTAAAATAGTGAGATGAGATTTTTCAGATGTTTTTAATAGAAAAATCTAAAACTTTAGTATTGCTCTGTTTTATGTGTTTTACACTTCTTTGTTTAATTTTTCCCTCTATCTTTTGTTGTGTAAAGCATATTTTCTTTGCATTTTTTTCCTCTAGAAATTTGGTGAGTACTTATACTATTGGTGGTTTTAGTAGGTGTTATCTTTAGTTTTATTAAAGAATATAGCTGACAATCCCCACCCATTTTATGAAATTGGCATTGCAGATCAAAACCTGAGAGGGATGTTATAAGCAAGATAATTACAAACCAATTTCATTCATAACCAAAGATCCTAAACAAAAGTCCTAAATAAATAGTGAAGCAAATTTTGTTTAGAAATAGTATATATATATAACACAACCAGGTTAAGTTTATTTCATACTTTGCTTTTAAAGTTCAAAATCAGTCATTTATTTCATCACATTAACAAGAGAAAAAAGCATAGATCATCTCAGTAGACGCAGAAACATCATCTGATAAAATTCAACAGCAATTCATTAAAAAATTCTTTGAAAACTAGGAATAGAAGAAACTTTCTCAATCTGATAATGGCTATATACAAAAAACTTAGGGAAAACAATATACGTAATGGTGAAATGTTGAAAGCTTTTCTCTTGAAGTCAGGAACAAGACAAAGATGTCCACAATCATCACTTCTATTTGGCCTCTTTTTTAGTGGCCCCAGACAATGGAATAGGCAAGATAAAGAAAGGGTATAGGGATTGAAAAGGAAAAAAATAAAACTGTCATTACTTGCAGATGATATGATTATTTTGTAAGTCAAAACAATCCACATAAATTATTATTAATAAATGAGTCTAGCAAGAAACTAGAATGTGAAATTTAACAAAAGATACTTTCAACAAAAGATTTTTTCAATAACATTGAAAAGTTAAATATTTAGCGATGAGTATAACAAAATATTTGCAAGACTCTACACAGAAAATCATAAAACATTTTTGAAAAAATTAAAGAAGGCCTAAATAATGAGAGGTATACCATGTTCATGCATTGTAATATTCAATATCGCTAAGACGTCAGTTCTCCCCCAATTGGTCTATAGACACAACACAATCCCAGTCAAAATTCCACATGGTTTTCAAAAATAATATGGGGTAGATTGTAGGTCCAAATGTGAAAGGCAAATGATGCATCTAGAAGATAAACTAAGTAAATATTTTCATGACCTTGGTGTAGGGAAATAAAGAAGACTCACAGAGAAAAACCTAACTATAATGATGAGATTGATGAAATTGACTATGTTAAGGTTAAGAAGTTCTGTTTATCAAAAGAAGTCATTAAGAAAGTAATGATACAAGCCACAGGGTAGGAGACGATATTTTCGATAATATAATCCAACAAAGGGCTTGAATTTAGAATATATGAAGAAGTAGAGATGGGTTCTGTTATAGTTCTCTGCCTAGATTCCAGGCCAACATGGAGACAGAAAAGAAACATTTTCACTTACCATATATATTCTTTCCCAGTTCAGAGAACCAGAAGCCTGGGATGGGAGGACGAGGAGGGAACCAGAGCCCTGGTTAGTCACAGCTGGGCGTTTTGCTTCTGCTGAAGTGTCGCTGCTCTGCATTTGTGCGGCTGCCCCCATCAGGAACAAGCTGGGGCTGGCTTGGCTGCTCGCCTCTCTGTAGGGTGGTGCACTGCTCTCTGCTTGTGCAAGGTACCTGGGAGCCGGAATTATGAACAACTTTAATCTTCTAACTTTGTAAATCCATGTTTTAAAAAATTGCTGCAGTGAACATACATTTCTTTTAAAATTAGAAAACAAAACTTGAAGCCTTATAATCAAATGTGCAAAGAAGCAGGGTGGATGTACAGTGATGTAAAATGAGGACTACAGTAAAATCTCTCCTTTATTCAAAATACTCCTGTATTTAAGAATTTAAGAATTCCACTATCCCTGTGGGTTCTGCTTAAAAACTGCTAAATTTATGTTCACCTCTCATGTTAGCTGTCCTCAAGCGTTGTCTCTGTCATGTGCTTTGGGAAACACAGGGGTGAGAACAACAGGGAAAGCCTTCCAGAGATGACATGTGCACTGGGACTCAAAAGATGAGTCGGAGCTGGCCAGACAGACAGGTGGTGGGCGGTCACCCGAGCCATGGGGAAGGACAGTGTACAGAAATGGTGCGGTGTCTTTGGGGAGCCAATTGTATTTTGTTGTCGCTTGAAAGGAGTTCAGCATGTAGGGCGGTCTGTGTGTGTGTGGCAGGGGTAGGGGACAGGAGGGGACGGGGTGCTCATGAACAGCCTCGGGGACACACAGAGAAGTTTGGACTTTTTCCTGTATGTGCTGGGGAGCCATTGAAGGTTTCAAAGGAAGGTGAATTTATGACTGGGAGCAGGTTTCCCCTCTTTCTCTTCTCTCAGTCCTCCAGCCCAGTGAGGTTATTCTCTGTATGAGAAAAGGATGACAGTAATGCCTTGGCTTCTGCAGCCATGATGCTCATTACTTAAGAACTGCAGCCACTCGTGGTCCCTGGAGGACCTGCCTGGCGGCGTCCCTGGGGAGCTGTAGGCGTCATTAGCATCCTCAGAGTCTCCACGGCAGGATGATGTCATACTCAAGGTGGCTTGACTCTCCCTCCCCCAGGGACAGCATTCACCGTGCCTGCTATCAGTGTGCCTCTCCCCAGGTAGAGACCATGCTCACAGGCTGAGGCAGGTCCAAGAGGCAAGCTGAGAAAAATGCCCAGAGATGCTTGTGCTGTTTTCTGATCGTTAAACATGGGGTCGACAGTGGCTTCCACTCTCTCCGTTTCTAGATCAGCTCTGTCAGGGCAGTGGTGAAGTGACACAGTGGCAATAAGCCCTTCTGTGCGGGACCTCTGAGGTGGCTCCTTTGTAGCCTTCCTCAGAGTCCATGAGTGCAGACCTTAAATTATAACAGATTGGGTTCTAACAGCTCATCTGGAGGATAGTTGTTCAAAACTTGAAACACATAACTCATAAAGGAGTAAAAATTTGCTTCTGTTGCCTTGGAATGGATCCATCTACTGCCTCTGTCCCAAAAGTTTCCTTCTTCTTTCTTTCCCTCTTCCTGGGATGTTCCCGGTACATTCTGGGCTCACAGCCTTGCTGGGTTAATCCCCAACACCTGCATGTGCATTTTTGTTGAAATGCACCACCCAGTCCACGAAGAGAAGGGAGCAGACAGAGACAGGGCACTGTCTTCCTTCTTCTTTCCCCTCTCTGGACTCCTTAAGGGCCAGAGTGATAGCCCCGGGAAGGGGCCTTAGATACGACCCAGCTCAACCCTCTCATCTTGCAGGCTGGGAGCTTGAATCCCACCTCCTTTCTCCATCCCTAGGACCTCCTTGCACCAAGTTCTGTGGGGCCGGCCCGTGGCACAGCGGTTAAGTGCGCACGTTCCGCTTTGGCGGCCTGGGTATCCCCTGTTTGGATCCCCTGTGTGGACATGGCATCACTTGGCAAGCCATACTGTGGCAGGCGTCCCACATATAAAGTAGAGGAAGATGGGCACGGATGTTAGCTCAGGGCCAACCTTCCTCAGCAAAAAGAGGAGGACTGGAAGCAGTTAGCTCAGGGCTAATCTTCCTCAAAAAAAAAAAAAAAAAGTTCTGTGACCACATTCTTGTGCAAAGATTGGGATTTCCAAGGCCAGTTCATTCCCCATCATTTGTTCGTTCATGGTTTTTTCATGCCTTCCTTAATTCCATGGTTTTTGAGCAAAGATTGGGATTTCCAAGGCCAGTTCATTCCCCATCATTTGTTCGTTCATGGTTCTTTCACACTTTCCTTAATTCGACAGTTTTTGAGACTCTGCCAGGCCTGAGTCCTTGCCCTCAAGAAACCCACAGTATAATAGAGGGACAGGAAGTAAAATATGTTGTGCATGTTTGGTGTCAACATTCTGCTTGAGGCCTGAGAGGAGTGGGGTGGGATGGGGAAGGCAGGGGGCTTCCCACAGAGGAAGGAAGGATGAGCAGGAGAGGGTGGGGCCTGGAAGGAGGAGGGAGCTGCACCTGCGCTCTCTGGATTGTAAGCTCCTTGAAGGATTTTAGATTCATGGATTTTGTTTCCACGATCTCAACATATGGAGAGTATTTACTCCTGGGTCCCACGTAGCACAGAGTCTTGGAGGCAGAAAACCTGGGTACATCGTCTGGCTCCCTTACACAGCAATGTGACCTTGGCCAAGTTGGTTAACCTCCTTGAGACTCAGTTTCCTCATCAGTAAATGGTGATAGTCATTCCCAACATACAGGTTTATTGTGAAAATTAAATGAGATAATCTCTGTTAAGGGCCTAGCAGAGTACCTGACCCATGTAGGAATCAGTACGGAAGAGCTGTTGCTGGTATCGTTTCAGGCTGAGGTTCCAAGAGAATAGGGCCAGCCCCTCCCGCATTCTGAGGTGAGGGTGTGCAAAGGGTGCTGGCAGCCTGTTTCGAAAACCTCAGCTGACTACACTCTTTCAACCCCTAAGAGCAGCTGGGAAAACAAAGGGCAGGGCTGGATTGGAGGGAGGACTGCTTTGAGGAGCGTTGTTGGGGTGCTGTGGGTCCCACCTTCCCTCCCAAGACCCCCAGCCCCTACCTGTGCTCCCATGACCACGGAGAAAGAAGGACATGCCTTTCTCTTACCCCAGGACTAAGGAAAGGAATTTTGCTGGGACCACCTGGAATACTTCCTGTGTGGCCTCTAGAGCTCGGTGGGCTGGCGTCTGACTAATGCTTCAGGAGTCAGACTGGGAGGGTCCGCACTTGGCTGGCTGCTCTGATGGAGTGGAGAGAGCTGCTGCTTCACAAACAGCCTGGGCCCGCAAGGTGTGTGGGAACAAAGAGTGTGTGAGAATCTCCTGCAGACCTGTTATGACTTGTGTGATGAGCTGCCTGGAGTTGTCTTAGATTCCGCCCAAAGGGAGGGGAGAGGGATCCCGACATAGAGAAGGTGGCACATCCCTCCCTGGCCCAGCGGCTGATGGAGCAGGGAGCAATCAGCTGCAGAGACCCCCCTGCCCCCACCACAGGGGAACTGCGAGCCAGAGAGGCCAGAAAGGGGCGGCCACCGGGCGGGATCCTTGAAGAACTCTCCAAAGTGCTTGGAGGGAAATGTCAGCTCTGAACATCAGCGAGGCCCGGAGAGCCCCAGTTCGTCCTCAGGACTGAGGCATCCTCAGAAGACTCTTTCCCGCTCCCATTCTGTCAGGAGGGGAAGAAGGCAAGGCACAGGGCTGGAGAAGGAGCTGACCCCAGCCCCAAACACCCTCGTCCCTTGGAGGGGGCGAAAGCGATAACTTCTAACAAAGTTGGAGGTTTCCATGGGACATACTGGTTATTGAATGGAGGCTGCTTTGGGAACTGAGAAGAGCGTAAGCAGAAAAGTCACAGGATTTGCCTGGGTTTTCATCCGAGACACTCGGTTGCCTCTCACACGTCTTGCTTGCTCAACTTCATGAGGATGTTGTCATTAGAGTTCACTGAATACACCACTCAGTAAACCCAGCATCTTACACCAGCTGAGCTCTCGGCCTGAGATGCCTCCCGCTCCTGCTCTTCCGTGGTCCCATTCCCTCATCCAACTGCAGGCCGATCAGTCTCCTTTCGAGGGTCTCTCCTGAGCCTGCCTCTACCTGCTTTCCTTTGTGGAGAGAGAAGGGGTGCACCTGAGCGATTCCCAGAGGACAGTACCCACCAATGCCCCAGCTTTGGGGGAAGATGCTGTTCTTTTACAATATTTTTTTTTTGCCCATTCCCACATAGTAGGATTTTTAAAATCAAATTTATTGAGATATAATTTGCCAACAATAAAATAAACTCATTTTAAGTTCAATGAGTTTTGACAAATATACAAACCCATGCAATCACTACTGCAATCAAGACATGGAACATTCCCATGGCCCCAGAGTTCCCTGTGCCCCCCCATAACCCTCACCCTGGCCCAGCCCCGGGCACCCCCTGATCTGCTTCTGTCACTGCAGGTGAGATTGGTCCTCCCTACAGCTTCATATAAATGGAATCCTACATGACGATGCAAGTGTAACCAAGAAAAATCTGTCTAGATGAGGAAAAGCCAATTTCCTTCTAGAAAATAAAGTCAGTTTAAAATGTGAATTGTTTCCTTCTAACAAGTAAACCAATATTCCTTCTCTTTAGAAAGTAAACACACCGAAATATAATCTTTTTGACAATATATTCCAATTAGCTCAAAATCTCTGTGCCTCCCCCCGGCCATCCCTCCTTCAGTTCGTCTGTTGCCCTTTCCTTTGATGTCTTATTTATTTTGCTATAATATGAAAATGCTATTGGCATTCTGCTTATGGGTGTCTCTCATTTCCTTGGATTTTGGATACGGATTGATTTTTCATGGGCTAATACATCTTCAAGATTACTTTGCCTGAATTTGGCCTGTTCATTGATCTAAGATGGTTTTGAAGCCATTGAGAAGGATGAGGCAGATCTCAAACTACGAGGTGAATGGAAGTCACTGTGCCTTTCTGCACTTTCTGTCACTGAGGCGGGGTTGTATGTATTTCTTTTGTTCTTCTTTTTAGCCTACTTTTGTGGTCTTCCAAGTCCCCACAGTCCCTTCAACCTCAATTCTGTAGGGGAAGGGCAAGTTGGCCCTTTCCCTACTGTTCTCTCTGAGCTCCTCAGAGGGACAAGGAGGAAATGTGCCAGGATGGCCCAGAGGTGCTCCCAGATCCCTGGTTCCAGCACCTTCCACACACAGAGAAGCATGCAGCAGATAGAACTGGACAGCTGGCTGGCCCAGACCTTGGCCAAGGGGGCAGGTGGCCCCCTCACCTCCCAGCCCCTTGCCCTTCTGACACCCTGTGTTCAAAGCATCACCTGTTAGCTCCCTGCTCCAACACCAGAGGAGGCATCTTTTCGGGGGCTCAGGCCATGGGAGTTCTGCCTGGGGGAAGAGAGACCCAGCGCTAGAGGCCAAGATATGCATAAGGCAAATATTCTTCCTGTCTCCAGCTTTTCTCTTTTTTGCCTAACACGATTCAAATGTTCTGCCATTGGCAATTACCTTTGGTTCAAAGACATTTTTGCAATGAGCACAATATTGCTGTTTTATTATTAGTCACTAACCCTGCTGGAGTACCCACATGGGATGCCTGCTCAGCTCTCCACGATGCCTCACTCTGACAACAGTACCCCTATTCCATGCAGATTCACACTATGCAACCTGCCCCCTGGCCAAAATCCTTGACATCAGACATGCACACCTGACTGAAATTGGGCCAGATGGATTCTCTTGCTTTGACATTTGAAGTTGGGATTGAAAGAAGGCTAATCTGTCTCTCTCACCTCGAGAAACACAGGATGGCCAGTGTTCAGAAAGCAGAGAGTCTGTCATGGAGCTGGAAGGAAATACATTTGTAGATGGATGCAGATGTGGACAGGAGTGATCACGCAGTGCTAGGGGCAGGAGGCACATCCACAGACAGAGAGGGAAAGGGGTGGGGAGGAGGGAGGGAGAGGGAGGCAGAGAGGGAGAAAGAGAGAGGGAGATGGGGAGAGGGAGTCAGGGAGAGAGGAAGAGAGAGAATGGCTGCCCAGATTCTGTGGGCTTCCAGTTCCAGGTTCCAGCCCAGCTGTTCCTTTGTGGTGTTTTCTGTGTGATATCCCTATAAACTTGAATGAACTTCCTGTTTTTGCTTAAGATAATTTGGAGCAATTTCCTGTTAATTTGCAGCCAAAAGACTCTGAATAAGATGCAACCTGGTACCAGGAAATGAGGCTGCACATGACCACACAACTGGTCGCCTCAGGGCTCGGGAACAACAGGATCCCACCATTCCAGGGCTGGGAGGGATGTTAGTGGAACACAGGCTGAAACAGCTGGTGAATGGGTGTCAGTTGTTTTGGGGATTTGGACAATTTTCCTCCTGAGGCTGAGGCTTTAGGGGGCTCAAAAGGCCACGTTGAAGGACGTGAGACTGTGCTGGCTCCTCCCTGGGAAGTCAGTAAGGTGCCTGGGAGATGCGAACCAGTCTGAGGCGGCCTGGCTTAAAGTGGATAGGGGAAAACAGGTCAGTTATGCAACTCTGCTCCTGGAAGTCCTTTCTGCTTATAGTATAGGAGCTGGGACCACTTCGGGATCGTTCCCAAAATTCATCCTAGGGCTCAGTGAGCTGCAGCACTTAACACTGTGCGGCAATCTCCACCGAGAGCTAAATGTGGTGCACCAGCTATGAAACCGTGAGAGCCTGGCGACTGAAAAGAGGATAGCTGGGATGCACCAGGGGCATTGGGGACCCCTGCTCCTCTGATGCTTCCGAGTCCATCTGCTCCTCCCTCTTGCTGGACAGAGGTGGCAACATCTGCCGCTGGGAAGCACACTTTGGGACCAGGCTTGGGATGCTCCAGTGGGCTAATGAGGTGAAGCAGACCCTCTCTGCTGCCGTCTAGACCCTTAGGCAAAATCCATTAGGCAGAGATCATGGGCATAGCCCTCAGGTGTCCTTCTAAGGAACTGAAGCCCCCCAGATGTGGCCTGCCACCGGCTGCCCAGCTTAGCGAGCTGTCTAGAAAAGGCTTCCAGCAAATCAAATCTCCCTATATTAAATACACGGGCTGCCAAGATTTTTACAGGCATTATGCTTCCAGGAAAACCTCAAGCCTGGAGAACTGGGTCTTAGAGTGACACAAACCACACCACAGTCCCTCAGGCAAGCCCAGGCCCAAGCTCAGGGGCTGCCAGCTCGATTCAGAAGGTGTCACACACCCCATAGCCAGGTCCTCCTCAATCTCCTCCTAGAGGTGGCTCTGGAGGACCCTGGACAAGGGCCATGTCTCTGGGTCCAGAACGTGAGGTGTTCTACTGGACAACCAATGAGCTCCTCCAGGTGCCTGCAGGAATCAACATGTGATGGCTACAAGTGTTGTCACATATCCAGTGACTAGCACATGGCTGCCATCTTTGAAGTCCCTTCCTTCGTTTTTAAGTGGGAGCTTTGTGATTCTTGTCCAGTCTCTCTCCCTGTGTTCTATATCAGATGAGATATAGATGGCAGATTTTTACCATTTTTCTCTATAGACTGGACCAGCTTGAGAATTACGTGGAAGAGAAAGGGGAATCGACTGGGATCAGGGCCTCAGTGGGTCCACCTTGGCAGGCACGTCTGTACTGTGTGACCTCACTGCCATGGGATGAAGCATGGACTCCCGGCCCAGACAGGCTGGTTGACTTTGTTTCCTGGGAATTTTGAATTGAATCAAAGAGAGAGAGAATGGATTTCTCTGTGTGGCCCAGCTACAAAGGATACCAGCACCGCCAGAAGGCAACGGGTCCTTCACGGCTGTGAGACAGCTGCGTGCATGGAGCAGCAGAGATGGTAGTCTACAAAGAGAGAAGAAGGACGCATCTTTGTAAAGAGGGGAGAGAAAGACAGACAGAGGGCCAGGGAGCCAGGGAGACTGATTCGTGCCGTGATTGCTTTCCTGCTCTTGTTTCTTGGGAGGAAGTTTTGCACTCTTTGCTTTAGGTTCAATGAAATATCCCTGACACTCCCCATGCCTTTAAAAAAAAAAAGTTTTAATTTTGAAATAATTATAGATCCAGAGGAAGTTGCAAAGATAGTACAGAGAGGTCCCATGTCCCCGTCACTGTTTCCCCTATGGTTGCAATTTATATAACTATAGTATAATATCAAACCAGGAAACTGACGTTGGAACAATGTGTGCTATTTTATCACCTGCACAGATTTATGTAACCACCACTGCAATCAGGCTCTAGAGCTATCCACCGCACAAAGATCGTATGCTGCCCCCCTATACAGGCACCCTCCTCCCACCGTTCCTGATCCCTGGCAACTACCGATCTGTTTTCCATCTCTATCATTTTGTCATTTTGAGAATATTCTATAAGTGGAAGCACACATTTGTGACCTTTTGAGACTGACATTTTTACTCAGCATAATTCCCTTGGGATGCATCCAAGTTGTTGTGTGTATCAGTTGTTCATTCACTGTGGCTGCTGACTAGTCTTCCACGGTATGGATGGACCACGGTTTGTTTCATCATTCGCCTATCGAGGGACATTCTTGTTGTTTCTGGTTTGGGGCTATTACAAATAAAGCTGCCAGGAGCCTTTGTGTACAGGTGTTTGTGTGGAGCTGTTTTCACGTCTCTGGGAACCTGCTGAGGAGTGCAATTACTAGGTTGTGTGGTGAGTGTATGGGTTTTTTTAAGAAACTGATAGACTACTTTCTGGAGTGCCTGTACCATTTTATGTCACACCAGCTCTGTATGAGAGTTCCAGTTTCCCTGCATCCTCAGCATTTGATATAGGCATTTTTTAATTTTACCTGTTCTTATAGGTAGATACTGATATTTCATTGCGTTCTTAAGTTGCATTTCCCTTATTGCTGGTAACGTTGAACATTTTTTCATGTGTATATGTGTTGTCTGTATATTCTCATTGCTGAAATGCCTCTTCATATCTTTTGCCTGTTTTCAAATTGGTGTGTGTGTGTGTGTGTTTGCTGTCAAGTTTTGATATAAATCCTCGTTTTGTTAACAAGTTTGAAATGGGCTGCTGTTCCTTGCAAACCCCTGGGTAGTCTAGTTTTGGATTTAATGACAATCATAACAATAGCTAACATTTATTGAGCACATATTTGTGTCAGACACTGTTCTAAGTGACTTACAAGTTTTAGTTCACTTGATACATGGTTTTTTCTCGATGAGGAAGAGTGACCCTAGCTAACATCTGTGCCAATTTTCTTCTATTTCGTACGTGGGACGCCGCCTCAGCATGGCTTGATGAGTGGTGTATAGGTCCACACCCAGGGTCTGAACTTGCAAACCCCAGGCCATTGAAGCAGAGCATGCGAACTTAACCGCTACACCGCTGGGCCGGCCCCTACATGTCGTTTTTATAAACATCAAATGTTCTTGTTCTAAATATTAACTGCCATTACAATTTAATTTACAAATAATTGTCAGCATAAACAAACAGCTCTGGCAATGCAGCATTGCCTAAATTCAGGTTGGCTGAGTTTATTTGTATTTCAATTGACTGAAAAAATCTAAGCCACCGGTGTCACAAAGTGCACAAGTCACAATAGCCACTCTTCAAGAGAACTAACAGTTACATTGTAAAAAAATTGCATAGTGCACTTGTTTTTATTTAAGTAAACATCTGACAGGATTTAGTTCAACACATTCTACAGAAAAAAAAGTCCCCCAAACCTTAGTCTCCTCCTAAAAAAGAGGCAGAAAATAAATGCTCATTTACTTTCTGTGGTTTAGAAACCGCATCAGCGCGCGAGTGAAGCAGATGTGCGGGCAGTGATCAGCTACTCTGAATTCCTGCGTGAGGCCATTTCCTGAGGTTGGGAAAGCGAACAGGGCTTTGTCGAGGGTCCCCAAGGTGACCGTGCAGTTTGCCCTACAGTGGAACTGCCTCTGCGACGGCCAAGGCCCCTTTGGGGACTGGGCACTGTCCTCTGTGCCCCGGAGGCTGCGAGTGTGACTTATTGCCAAGTGGAGTCATTGAGCAGGGATTGCCCTCAGATGCCTGACTTCTGGATGATCAGCCATCGATGCTGCTGCTTCTTTCCACATGCCAAAGTCAACAGGACGATGCAGAGTCCCCATTCCCCCACGCAGATGGTCATGTTCCCACCCTTGGAAGAGGTCAATGATTGGAGTCCCCACAGTGCAGCCAGGCAGCGCCTGGAGATTCTGGGAATGGCCACAAGAGCCCCGTCAAGTGTCACTACCACAGTGCAGCCTGAATTGTGAAAGGGGGCATCAGCAGAGTGACCTCTGCTCCTTTGACTAACGTCCAGCTGCTGCATTTAGACGGCTTGATCCCAATCGGCTGGCTCAACCATGCTGACTCAGCAGGCCCAGGGACAGCCTCTGCTTGCCCACCTTTCTCAGCGAAGCTCATGGTGGCTTTGGACTTTGAGGTGTGAGGAACACGCTGCCCATCCGCCCTCCCCTCCCTCTGTTCCCTGATGGAGACCCCACCCTCGGAAGCTCCCAGCTCTGACCTTGCTGATTTCTCTCCTGGTTTTGGTCTCTCCTCACCCTTTATCCTTTGGACCTGATACTTGGCACATTTTCCTACAAAACCCATGTCTCTTTCTTTCTCCCATCACCATATTGCTTTATGGCCCCTCAGGGAAGCCCTGGGACTCTCCCATTCAGGGAGAGTCCCAGGGCAGTGGCTCCACCCACTCTCCCTCTCCCTGGTACTATCTCCCTTCCCCAGAAAAGGCCAAATCTAGGCCTCACCACTTAACAGCTAGGCTGTCAGCAGGTC
This sequence comes from Equus quagga, assembly GCF_021613505.1. Lineage (NCBI taxonomy): Eukaryota > Metazoa > Chordata > Mammalia > Perissodactyla > Equidae > Equus > Equus quagga. The sequence continues at coordinate 64,561,827 of NC_060269.1, forward strand.
ACCTTTCCCATCTGACTCTCGTTCTTTCATAAATGGGCTCCTCAATCTCTTTCTCACAGGACTGTTGTGAGATTGATAGATTGTATCTTCCCCAGGGGGTGTGGGGAGAGGGAAGGGGGAGTTAGTGTTTAATGGGAACAGAGTTTCAGTTTGGGAAGATGAAAAATTCTGGAGATGGATGGTGGGATGGCAGCACAACATCGTGAACATATATATTCATATCGTATATATATACCTTGGGAATGTGTATATATGCAGCCCTCACAGCTTAGTACTCAAATGGTAGCTAGAAATTCTAAAAATGGGGCAGCCCTCCCCATACTCTGTCTCCCAACCTTGATCTCTGCTCTCAGGCCGTGATGTCCTGTTCCTCCCTCCCATGCAATTTTGTCCCAGCCCCACCCTCCTATCAGTCAGTTAGGGGGACTCAGACGGGCTCCCCTCCCCTAGCAGCAGAGGAGCTCTCATTGCCTCCCATCACCATGGCAACTCACTGTCTCCTCCCCGCCTCCCCTCACTTGCCAGAGCCTGCAGATTTGTGGAGTCCCAGACTTCTCAGGGCTGGGAGGGAAGAGGAGAGAGTGACTGGGGGAGGGGAGAGAGGCCCCTGCCTGCAGAGGCAGCCACACAGTTCAGGTTTGCTCAGATTCCTGGTTCCAGCCCGGTGTGCAGTGTGGCCTCTTTTGTCTCCACACGTTGAGGAAACCATTTCACTATCCTTACGCTCTCCTGATCCCTCTGAAATGGTCCACTGGGGGTCCTGAGGGTCCTGGGTTAGTGGCATGTGGCATGCATGATAAGCATGTTGTTCAAATGGAAGACTGGTTCTCATCCTGCTGCCTTGCAGCCCTTCTGTGAGATTGCACGACAGGACCAGTGTGGGTGAGCTTTGAGAACTCCCCACACTGCTGAGGGTCACTCATTATTCTGGCCATCCCAGCATGGTTGGCCAGAGGGGCAACCTAATGGGTGTTCTCCCCTCCTGCTGTGAAGTGGGGCGTCTGGAGGTATATGTCTATCTGGGACCCCCTGCTGAACAGCATGGGGCACTGGGCAGTGAGGTGCCAACCAGTGGGTCCCAGCTCTGAGGCACAGGCTGGGGGTGAGTGTCAGGGCCTGAGAAGCTGCTTCCACCCAGCACGCCAGCAGAATGATCCCCTGACACATCTTATACACGCACAAACTGCCATGTGCAAATGCTCTTTGGTGCTCTTGTAGTTTAAAACCATAATTTAAAAGCATGGGCTGAATTCAAGGTAACTTTTTGTCTCTATGTAGGTTCTCAGTCAGCAGGGGGTGGCGGCAGAGGCTGAGGGTCCACGGAATTGACTGTGGTTGAACAAACCCTCCTTTAAAGGGTGAGGTGATGAAATTCCGACATGTGCTACAACGTGGATGAATGTTGAGGACAATCTGCTAAGTCAAATAAGCCAGAAACAAAAGGACAAATTTTGTATGATTCCACTTCCATGAGGTAATACATGAGGTAATGAATTTGCTAGAACAGGCAAATTCATCAAGACCAGAAGTAGATCAGAGGTGACCGGGCGTTGTGGGGCGAGGGAGGGGGGAGTCAGTGTTTAATGGGTGAGGGGTTTCAGTTTGTGAAGGTAAAGTTCTGGAGATGGATGGTGGGGATGGTAGCACATCGTTGTGAATGTACTTCACGCCACCGAACTGTATACTTTAAGCATACATTTTTAACCAGTTTTAAAATGGGGTGGCGAACACACCCCCAGAAGCTTTGATCAGGAGAAGAGTTCTGGAGAAGGGGGGCTCGCTCCACAGGCTGCCTTGTGCCTCATTGTGCCACCTCCAGCCAACTGGCTGAGGGTGGGCAGGCCGAGGGGTTTTCGCAAGGGACTCCCTGCCCCCATTGCCTGAGGAACTAGAGAAGCTGCCACGATGACCTATCCTCTCCCCAGGGTTCTGCCTCGTGTAGGAATCACAGGCTAGTGATGACCCTCAGCTTCAGCCATGGTCTTCCTCCCTCTGGAAGGCCCAGATGGGCTGGATGGGCTATGAGGACCCAACAGTGCTGGTCAAGTTGCCACAGCAGTGGTGTGGCCAACATCACAGTGAGGTGGTGAGAGGGAAGCCCTGCTCTCCTGGGACCCCTGTGGGACACCCTCCCCAGCTCCAGGGCTGGGGTGCCTGCAGCCCCTCCTTGCCTTCCCAGTCACTGTTCAAACCCACCAGCCCTTCCGACAGAGCTGCAAATAGACACCAAGCCCTCCGGGAAGCTATTTTTAGGATTCATCTGTTCTTTCTGATTTCTTCTCTAGATTCCATATTCTCCCACCCCCAGATCTGAAAAAGCTAAAGTCTCTGGAAATCGTTCATCATCCCCCTCTCCAGGTGCTCCCTCTCGCTGGGCGGCTCAGCTGCAGCTGTGCCTACACCCCCACCCTCCTGTACCGCTCCCTCTTTCTTTCTTCTTCCCCACCCTCACCCTCTGGTTCCCCAGCTCCACAGGCAGCATGGAAAGCAGGCTGTTTGTCTGACATCATCTTCCACTCCCTGGCCTGCTAAGAGTTACTCACTCAGGCAATCCCTGCTCCACCAGAGGAGACTGTCCAATTGCCAGGCAACCCACCGTTGGCCAATCACGGTGCTTGGAGATGATGTCATGCCGAGAGCAGAGCAGTGGTGCTGATGAGAGAGAAGCCCAGGGTACCACTAATTGAGGGAGTGAGGAGGCGAACAGCTCGCTTCTAACTGGACTGCAGGTAAGTAGAAATGAAATGCGAATTATTTGAAGCTTTTCAGACAAAAGACAAACAAAACCCAAACAGCAGCTGCAGAGAGGAGAAGTGAGGGGTCTGGAATCTATTGTGTCACCATTGGCTTCACTCAGTGGATTAAACTTTGCCAAATCCTGGGGGAAATGGGGTGAGGCGAAGAATGGTGCTCAGCAGAGGGGCGAGGGGGCTGCAGAGGCTCCTTCGATTCCCGAGCTCAGGAGACAGAGGGCGGGTGGACCTGCCAGGGTCTCTTGGGTCAGATGTCCATGGTGAGTTCTTTCTGCATAAAAATGTTTTGTTGCTGAGAGAGAACGGATTTGTTCTGAGTCCGGCTTCCCCTGGAGCCGGTTCTGACCTCCAGCCCCCTTTCAAGCTAGCAGCTGCTCTGGGTTTGACATTTCCCTTCTCGGCCACAGCTGTTCTCAGCTCCGTTTCCCATTTGTATCATCCTTTTCCTTCTCCTCTACCTGTACTGGGTCACTTTTTTCTCTTGCTGCTAAGGATGGAATGAGATCACCGCCTCTTCCTCACCCCGCCCCGCCCTGAGGTCAACCTGATCCTACCTGGGCCGCTCGGGAGGCAGCAAGGCTGCAAACTGCAGGAGCCACACTGCCACGCCCTGGTCCCTGCCTGTGGCGGAGCGAGGCCCCTCCTTGCGCAGCCCACCATCCTCCCAGGAGTTTAGGCATTGTCCTTTCCTCATCCCCTGGACCCAGGGGTTTGACGGCCAGTGGCCAGTTGTGTCCCCGTGTGGCGGTGCTGTCTTTGTTTTATTCTTCCCAGGAAGACACAGTCAGGTGTGGAGGGGTCCCATTGTCCTGAAAAAGGGCAGGTCTCCAGAACCCCAGGGAGGCTCCGAAAGATTCAGGCAGCCTGTTTCCAAATACCCTGGGCAGGGAGAACCCTGTGTCTCGAGACCAAGAGAATAGTAGGAGGGCGCCAGTGGTGGTGCCGGAGCCCTGCGGGGCAGTGAGCGGTAGGAGGGAATGTGGGGGAATCTGTCTCTGCTGGGGCTGAGGCCCCCTCCACGGGGAGGAAACCTCTCCACAGGCAGGGAGTCAGGGTGCCAGGGGGAATGAGATCATCTGTCAGAGGAGGAAACAACCACTGTGCGGGAGTGAGCAGTGAGGAGGCGGCGGGGAAAGCTCTCAGCGGCGGCTCCATGGAAGGGAGCTGGCGTCTCTCAGAGACCCTGCTCTGTCCTGTGGGGCTGGCCACCCCCAAGCTCGCCCCAAACCCCTGGCTTGCTGCTAGGAACTGTGCTTTCACTCCTCCTGGAAGTCCATTTATCACCACCAGCGCCTGAGCATCTGTAAGCAGGTCTCAGGGTTTCTGGAATGGGTTTGGAGAGCGTGAGGATCTTCAACTGCTAGATGGATCCACCATAGAGCATTGTAGGGAGTGAGTTCCCCATCACAGAAACATTCAAGCAGAAGTTGGATGACTACCCAGCTGGTGGCCATAGAGGAGATTTCTGCATTGCATTGGAGATTGGTCTAGATTAGTGTTTTTCAAACTATACATTGAGACTCATTAGTGGATTCTGAAATCAATTTTGTGGATTGTAATTTTTTTAGTAAAATAGAGCAGAAAAAAAAGTAAGACACCATCCCATATAGTAGAGTAAATAATGTTTCTTGTTTTTACTTATGTATATTTATAAATAAATATAAATATATTTATAAATGAATGTTTATAAAGAGATATAAATATATTACATTTTATATTTATATATAGTATATTTATAAACAGATATAAATATATTTAGGTTTATATTTCAGTTATGTGTGTGTATCAGTGACCATATATATGTATCTATATATGTATGTCAGTATCATGACATACACATATTGGATCATGATACAAAATGTATTTCTTTGTTGTGGGTCCCAGTAAGAGAAAAGTTTTGAAACATCAGGCTAAGTGACTTCTAATTGACTTTTCTAACTATAAGACTATTAGCCTATGGAAAACTCTTATTAGACTGTGAACTTCTTTTTCTTAATTTTTAATTGTGATAAAATATACATAATATGAAATTTACCATTCTAACCATTTTTAAGTGTACAGTTTAGTGGCATTAGCTGCATTTACATTGTTGTGCAACCATCACCACCATCCATCCCCAAAACTTTCTTCATCTTATAAAACTGAAACTCTGTCCCCATTAAACACTAACTCCCCACCCCTCCCCCAGCCCCTGGCGACCACCATCCTACTTTCTGTCTCTATGTATCTGACTACCCTAGGCACCTCATATAAGTGGAATCTCGAGGCATTTGTCCTTTCATGACTGGCTTATGTCACTTAGCATCAAGTCCTCAAGATTCATCCATGTTGTAGTCTATGAACTTCTTGCAAGGAGAACTGTCTCGTTCCTGTGTCCCTATTACCAGGTACAAGATAAGTGCCCAAAGTCCGACTCAACCCAAGGAGTCTTGTTTTAAATGGAAAACTACATTTCTTTAGGGAGATACCTTCTTCTAAAGGACGCAGCAAAGATAGAGAGGCCTAGTCTAATGCTGTCCCTCCTGAGCAGGTTGTTGAACCGCTGGCAGGGGGGTGGTGGGAGTGTCTTGCATTTTTTATTTAATGTCTAGATTTCACTTTGGTGGAGTAAAAAAATCCCAGGGCCTAGCCAGGTTGGTTGCCTTCTCTCACCTGACTAGGTCATTTTAACCACATTTGCCCTATGGGAGAGAAATGGGCAGACTAATAAAACTTAGAATACAGCAATAAAGTTTGAGGAACTGACACCCAGAGAACAAGGTAGAAGAACAGGAAAGAAGGTCACAGCGAAGGAAGGGAAGAGAGAAGGAGTGTCTACATTACACCAACCGTATAGAAAGAACACGAAAATTCGGTACTTTTATGTTCTTGACTTTAAATAATAATTGAATATTTAAAAAACCAAGATCATAACCAAAGAAAGGCTTAATTTTTCCTGAAGCCCTGATATCCTCTCCCTAGACCCTCTTGATATTTTTATATTATTTCCTACTGACCTGGAGATTCTCACTTGGAGACAGAATTCCCAGATATTTTGAAGTCATGAGTGGGTAAAAATGAGACATTCTTTTGGGACGGGAGATAGAAATTTTGGGGAAAAATTATAAAACATGCAAATTTTAATTTTTATGATGCCCTGTAGGGAACCAAACACTCTCCCTCCTTCTCTCCCCCTCCCTCCCTCTCTCTTGCTCCTTGTTTTTTTAGGCTTGGGAAATAAACATGCATCATGTATAATTTAGTTTGCTTATTAAATTAGAATTTGCTATATTTAGAGATGTGATAGTCTGGAAAAGGTTACTTTTCCTGTTTTTCTTTGGGGAAGAGCAAGGACAAAAAAAAAATCTCTTGCCATTTTAAAAAGCATTTTTTCAGGTTTTTACATTTTTAGTCCCACCAGGAAGACAGCAAGACACACAGATATAGGTACACCACGCCCGCCTCCCCGGACACACGCCATCCTTCTTCCCTACCAAACCTCACTGGTCTTTCCCATCAGTTAAAACTCCCTTAGGGTCCTGCTCTCAGAGGCACATGGTAGGAGGCCAGAGGGCAGAACTGATCAGAAGGGGTGGGAGCCTGGGCATGGCTGGTCTAAGTTATGACAGGGCACAGGCAACCTGGGACTTCAGAGAACAAACCAGAGAATGGGGCTCCAGAGAAAGGAGCTGAGTGCTCCCTCCAGCGTGGAAGACCAGCCAGGGAGGGGATGGGCAGAATGCAGTTCCAGTGGATCATTTGCATGTCGGTGCCCAGAAATCCAGACCAGGTAGGGAGCAAGGTTCAGACCAAGTCTGTGGAGGCAGATGGATAGGCTCTGTCTGCTGACAGTCCAGGCACAACTGACTGTTGATCCTGGGATGGGTCTGTCTATCTTCTGCACCTGCCACCACACTAGATATGTAAGGACTCAACAAGTATTCCATGAACCCTTTCTGGAAAAAAAAATTACTCCAGAAGTAGTCTTGCGAACCAAAAAATTTTATCAAATTAAAGAGCCAAGTCCAAAAAAGTTTATGATAGTAATAATGGTCATGAAGAAAGAAAACACTAGAATTTAAAGTCATTGTCTAATTATAGTTAACATGTCTATAAAGCTGAATGCAAATGGCGACTATGTTGAGGCTAAGGAATCCGTCTATTAAATGCATCGCTGTATTCCTCCCAGTACCTTGCATAGTGCATACAGTAGGTTCTCAATGAATATTTATTGAATGAATAATGTAAGAAAGAAATCAGTAATCATAATCCGGAACTGAAAAATCCAGATCACTGCGACGAAATCAGAAGGTTTGTAGTGTGAGGAAGTAAAAGTCTGCTAAAGCTTTCATCAACACAAGGAAAACAATTAGATACTGTTTCATTCTTCCTGTAGTGAAATAAAGATGGAAATGATTTTGACTTAAAGATAAAAACAAGATGTAAAACTTACAAAGCATTGGAGGAGAACGAAAGAACAAGGAAAACAAGAGTAATATTGCAAAAGATAAGACTCTCCCTTTAGTGTAGCTAAATGTGGGCCAGAAACGTGGTCCTACTTCTCCTACTTAATCTTGGAAAAGGCACTGGACCTCTTGGGCCCTCCGTCTCCTCATCTGAAAAGGGGTGGGAAATGGAAACACTGAAGATCTCCTAGGCTCCTCCCATCTATGGCCGGAGAGCCTGACACCTGGAAATGTCTATGAGTCTATTGCTTGTTCTGCACTGACATGAAAATGATTTAGTACACTTGGTAGGCCACGTGTGTGCATTTTAACAGGGACTTTCTGAGGCAGGGCCTGATGCAGCAGTGAGCTTAACGGTGAGAACTGTAAGCACTGAGGCCGCTCAGGACGGGCAGGAGGGTTGGAGCTGGCAAGCCTTCGTGTGCCCTTCAACCGCTCGCCTCGGCAGTCTTCTGTCTTACTTGCATTTACACTTGGCCTTGGATATGAGGATGCACCACGGAACTTTACTGGAAACAGCTGGACTTGGATGGAAGACGACTTTGGCTCAAGTCCCATCTTTGTCATTTTCTACTTATAAGACTTAGGGCAAATTAAGTCTCTTACCTGACTGATCATCTGTAAAATAGGTATAATAGTATCTATTTCACAGGATTTGAAGAGAATGAAATGATAAAATATATATGCTCAGGTTACAACTGTGTAAAAATAACAGACATAGAAAAAAAACTAGAAGGAAGTGCCAACAGCAAAAAGTAGCAAGATGACAGGGATTTCTTTTCTCTGTCACATAGATGTTCTGAAATATGATGTTAATGTGTTTGTAATTAAAGCTCTAAATATAGAATGCAGCTATATGCACTTGACGGTGCCTGGCAAACTGTAAAGCACTACGAGATATTTGTGTTTCGTGACTGGGAGTGAGATTACGAGGGCTCGTTCTGTCTGCTGAAGCTTCCAAGTGCTTTGACCTCCAGACCTCGCTCAGTACCTGGGTCACAGTGCCTTGCACTCCATCTGGTGACACTGAATGGAAGTCCAGGCCCCTGAACTTGACTTCTATGTTGATTCCTCTGTACATATTAAATTGAAAATAAAAATAGCCCAGAAAGTGCCATCACTGTGGATATTTGGGGCTGTCTGTTCCCCAGACTCAATCTTCCTTCTCTGGCTCGCCTCTCAACGTCACTGTCACAACTAGGCGGGGTCCCTCACACTTAGGGCCCTGGAGCCCTCCACTTGCCAACAGGTGACCTCTCCTTGTTTCCTAGAAGCACAATGGGAGCTGCATTTCTGAGCCTGTTAGGGACTGTCTAGAAGTTCTCTTGACCACATTTCCCACCATCTCTTCCTCTTGAAGCCCTCAGAGGCAAAACTGGGGGGTGGGAGTTAGATAAGCGTCAGCTCCCCACAGGCAGGCCATCATGCACCATTCTGCGTTGCCCAGTTCCCTTCTGTGCATCTCACTAGTCCTTTCCTGGCCTATGCTCTGAAACCCACTCCTTCTCCCTTCACAACATGGTCCATGTTACTGCCAGAGGATTGCTGAGGGCCCGCAGAGCAGCTGCAAAACTTCCAGAGGCTCTGGATTCCCACTCAGGGGACCTATTTCGCTTTTTCATCATCAAAAACCCCTGTGGTTTTTTTAGGACCTAGCTGAGGGCTTGGCACAGAATTAAATATTCAATAAACATTGTGGAAAGAATAAAAACCACATTCATGAAAAAATAATTTATCTCCTTTTTTTTTTTAACCCAAATAAGGCATAGGGCTGCCAATCAGAGACTTCTGATCAGCATAAAACAACCAGGGTTACTGTACAGAGATGATATGAGTCCATGACATTCAGGTGGTTCATACAGCTTGTTTCAGGTAATTATATAAATTCAACAGGACTTTTAAAAAGCCTGATGATAGGTGTGGATCTAAAGAGCTACTTCCCTGTACTGCTTGTGGTCAGGGTACTGGGGTCAGAACTCATTGCTTCCCTGCCCTAATTCTAGGCCAGAGTTCCTATATCATCTCTGAGCACCCTGCCAGGGACCACTCTATTCAAATCACTTTGATATGCATTAGCTTCTTATCCCTCAAAAGTAGTCCACATGGGATTTAACACATCCTGATGGCATTGTCTGGGCATTTCTTGTAGTGACAAATAAAATGCTTGCTCACTTTGGCCATGTAGGCAGTCAGAGGCATCTCAGGAGTTCAGGTGTGCACCCAGGAAATGGCCATTCAGCATCTGAGAGCTTGATGCTCTTCTCTACTGGCTCCTAGTCATTGACTGCATTACAGAAAGCCTGGGAGTGTGGGTCACCATTTCTGGTCATGTAAAAAAGTCCTTCTGGGCCAGCCCTGGTGGCATAATGGTTAAGTTCGGCGCACGCTGCTTTGGCAGCCTACCTTTGGTTCCTGGGCATTGACTTACATCACTTGTCTGTCAGTGGCCGTGTGTGGCAGTGGCTCACATACGAAAAACTAGAGGAAGATTGGCAACAGACGTTAGCTCAGGGCGAATCTTCCTCAGGAAAAGAAAAGTCCTTCTGTTATGACATCCCTTTTGCATCCCTGTCTTCATATTTGCTGCTCTGGTAGCCCCCGTGTGGACTGTTCCCTCGATTCTGGTATGGTGGGGGAGGGAAAGGATGGGCCTGAAGGGGGAGGGCACTGACACTGGAATCCAGAGGCTTGGACTCCGGTCTCATCTCTGCCACCAACTCAGTGTGACTTTTTAGGATCTCAGGTCTCCGGGGAGGAAGGTGTTGGCATTTGGAAGGGACAGTTGTTCGTCGTGTGGGATTGTTGTGTGCAACGTAGGATGTGTGGCCTGGCCAGGCCCTGCCACTGAGTGCCTGCAGCATCCCCAGTCCAGTGGCCATCAAAGAGCCTTAGTATTTCCTCTGGGTGAGAGCCCCCAGCCAAGGATAGCCCGTTGTCTCCATCTTGGACATTCTGATGTTCGAGGGGAACCGGGGGACTCTGATCTCTTCACTTTAGACATCTTTCCCGCCACCATGTCACCATGAGATCCCTCGTCAGTCAATAGCCTTGATTCTAGGCCTTCACTATCAGCTGCTCCCGATCAAAACTTACTCATTCTGCGTCTTACCTCCTCTCCTGATGGCCTGGATCTCTGCTTGGTGGGGTTATCGCTAACTAATTTATTTTACCAGTTATGTTAATGGTTCAGATCAGCAACAAAAATGTGTGATTACTTGATTTTCCATACAAAGACTCTCAGATGCTGGAGCTGGGGGAATTGTGTGGATCAGTTTGCAAACAGTTGGAAACAGTACTGGGTCGGATGCATACAGAAGGGTGTAACTCATTCTGGGCAGGTCCTCATCACTCTGTGCCTAGTTTCAGCTTCCAGTCTTCCCCTCCAAATCTCTTCCCCAAGCTCATGCTGCCAGAAGAATCTTTTTGCACTAGGGGTATAAGCAAAAGACAGAGATGGGCTTTAGAATGAAACTACCAGCTCCGCCCCTTACTACATGTATAACTTGGTGTAATTAACCTGACTCTGCTGATCTTCCATTTTCTCATTATAAAAGAACCTCAGAGAATAAAGTGAGATAATGTCTGTGATTTTCCTGGGACCAAGCAGGTGCTAAAGAAGTGATAGCTATTATTATTATTGCTGTTATCATCAGCATCAACTTTTCCTCTCTCTCCTTATTCAAAAGACGTCAGTGGCTTCCTAATGAATAGAAAATAAAGTACAAATTTTCCCTGGTCTGGAGGTCTCGGATCTTCTCGTTCCCATTCTAGCAATTGATCCCAATGCATCCTGCACGCAGCCTAGTGGGCCTACTCCATTCCCCAATAAACCCAGTCCACACGCCCAGCATGCAGTCAAGTTCCAAATCTATTGCAAGGTTAGAGGCACTGCAGAGCCTGAATTGCATAATAACCCCATCACACTCTCACCTTTGTCATCTGAAGCTTGAGTCCTCTCACCACCTGCTAGGCTACATGGACAACTGACAGCACAGGGGCTGGGCTGCCCAAGGAGGCCCTGCCTCTTGACCAACCAGTCTGGACCCATCGAAAGTGCTTGGGAGTGAGCACTGGGCGGAGGCAGGAGGCTGCTTCCTGAGCTCCAGCTCTGGGTCTGTGGTCATTGGCTGAGTGATTGTGACACATCAGCCTTCGGTTGGGGGCCCCTTGATCTTTGCTACCACTGCATGAGGTCAGTTTCTTGGTCTTCCTTAGGGGCTATCCAAGGCCTGGGATTGGCCTCTGCCTTAACAGAAGACATGCAAGGAGTCTCTAGGGGGGCCACATATTTACCTCAACATGGAGTTTTGTCTTATGATGCTCTGATGTCTGATGTCTTGGACAGACTCTCCCACTGATGGGCCTGACCTCATGGCCTCATGCCTTCTCTCGCCTCTAATGTTTCTCAATCTTCATCTTGCCTCCCTGAATTCCTGACATTCTGTCCTCTCTGACCTTGGGCAATAACGTCCCTCACTGCCCCTCTCTGTCAGTCCCAGAATAGGCCTGGTGGCCCCACTCTGTTGCAGGTAGTTTGCTGTGGCATGATGACATGACCCAAACCTCCAAGCCATTTAACAGATTCCATGGTACCATGAGAAGATTGTAGGGCCCAGGCGTCCAGACTAAGGCTGGTTTGTGGGCCCTTGGTTGACTGGACATGCCTAGGAGAGTGGCCTGTGTTGTTGGTGTTTAAGATGGGAGAACAGGTACCTAAGAGCTGTTCTGAAGGGCCTCCAGGCCATGGGTTAGCATAACCAGATCTTCCGAAGGATGTGTGTTCAATCTGGGTCCAACTCATAAGACAATCTAGAGTCCTCACGCAGCCAGGCTGAGTGCTGGGGAGGTGGGTGTGACTGGCCCCATCCAATGAGGATGCCACAGGATGTCAGTTAGGGATAAAGCTAGGCTCCCTACTGTGGCTGCCACCACCCAATGGCTTAGGACCCCCTTGCACTGCTGGGCCCTGCAGAAGAGTCTTGCCCTCCCTGCTACTCCCTTATATCCTTTCTTAGAATGTCCCATGGGCAGCAACATCTTTTGGGTCTTGAGTGCAATAGAAATGACATGACTATTGGCACGAGGATGTATAAGGGCCCCATGTACCCACAGGTACGTGTACACAGATTATCTTGGGGAGCACATCAGACCATGCATAGACACTGGTAGCTGAGAGAAGGCGAGAGAATCAGGGATTTGAACCCTGGCTCTGTCACTTACTGAGTGTGTTAGTTCCCTGCAGCTACTGTAACAAATGACTGCAAACTCAGTGGCTTAAAACAATAGAAATTCATTCTCTCACAGTTCTGGTGTCCAGAAGGGCACAATCAAGGTGGCAGCAGGTCCACACTTCCTCCGAAGACTTTAGGGAGGGGATCCTTCCTCTCCTCTTCCAGCTGCTGGTGGCTCCCTACATTCCTTGGCTTGTGGCTGCACCACTCCAATCTCTGCCTCCATCTTTACATGGCCTTCTTCTCTCTGTGGGTCTCTCCTCTGTATGTCTCCTAAGGACACTTGCTGTTGGATTTTGGTACCATCTAGATCATACAGAATGATCTCATCTTGAGATACTTAGTTAAATCTGCAAAGACCCTTTCCAAATAAAGTCACATTCCCTTGCAGGGGTTAGGATCTGGACATACCTTATTGGGGGACACCATCCAACCCACTATGCTGAGTGACCTTGGAAATGTCACTTAGCCTCTCTGAGCCTCAATCCTCATATCTATGAGATAGGGATAGTAATTCTATGTCACAAAGGCATCATGACAATTAAAGTGAAAGCATTTGTCACATTGTAGATGCTGTAAAATATGCAGTTTTAGTTATACAGACTCCAACCCTGTGAAATCAAGAGTTCTCAGTCACAAATCCCTTGGCTGTGCATACCACTGCCCATCTCTTGGATGTCTCCTGTTCCCTGCCCTGGTCTTCCTTCTCTGTCTCTCTGACCTGTCTTCCCTACTTGGTTCGTCCTGCTCCTAAAACTCCTAGCATAGCACAATATCTTCCACACGAGTCTTCAGGCCAGACTGGCTTCCCCTTTGTCCCCAGGACCATGGAGGAACAGCAAGTAGCATCTAGTCCCTTCACTGACCACAAGGGAAGAGCTTACAAGTCAGAAGGTCTTGATCCTAGAGCCAGCTCTACCACCAACTAGCCGTGTGACCTTAGCCGAAAGTCGTAACTTCCTTGAGCCCTAGGTTCTTTGTCTGAAAGTGAAGCTGATGTTGCCTGCCTTGTCAGCCTAGCCCAGCCTCATGTGAAGATCAACTGATGTAACGTAGGTGCCAAGGACTGTAATGTGTAAAGTGCTCCGTGAAGGGAGGGTCTTAATTACCACTCCCAGTTCAGGCCGAGGGGCACGGTCCCTGACTCCAGCTACCGGCTCCTACAGAAGAAGCCGGCTTAGGCCCTTCCTTCTCAGGGTTTCCTTCTCTGCCTCCCCTTCCCCTGTTTGGACCTCCACTTCTGAGCCATTACCCAGGTTCAATTCTGAGGCCGCCCCCTGTCCTGGCAAGGGCTCGCTCACTCTGCCAGTCCCCTCATCAATCAGCCTGGTCATGAGCGGAGATTGTGTAGAATGGAGCCTCATGACCAGGGATGTCGCATCCAGGCACTCGGTCCCCCTCCCTGTTCAGGGACTCACTGGTACTGTCAGGATCAGCTTGACTCTGAGGAGAGAGGCCCATTGTGCTGCCTCGGGAGTGGCGTGAAAGGGGCACCTCTGGCTCCAAAGCACAACAAGGAGAAGACCACGAACACACCACAGGGAGCAAAGCGCTTGCAGGCCGGTTGACCTGGCTTCAAATCTCTGCTTTTTAACTTTCTAGCTGATTGACACTGAGCATGCCACATGAACCCTCTGAGCATCAGTTCCCTCATCTGCAAATGGCGACCACAGCCTTTACTTGCAGGGCTGGTGAGGACCACAGGTGATGACTCCAGAGCAGGTGTGTGGCACCTGGGAGCTACTCTGATGAAAAGGCAGAGGAAGGGAGACTAACACTTATTAAGCACCTTGTTTTTGCTGGATGCCATAACATCCTTTTCCTATTTAATTTGTACAACTCTGTGCAGAACTAAGCACAGGTTAGACATGTGAAGTGACTGGTGACAGCCAGTAAGAGAGGTGAAGTCTGTTTGACTTCACACTGGTCTAGCCCGAAAGCCAGAGTTGAGCTCACTGCTCCCATTGGCTCCCCTGCCGCGCCCAGTCAGTGTGGACTCTGCTCCCCAGAGGGAAAAACACCTCATCAAGAAAGGAAAGGATTCTAAGTCAGTCTCTGAGTCCCGCTGCCTTGTGAAGATGCAGGCAGTGAAGGTGTTGGCTCATGCCACCCCCCGCTGGCACAGTGACCACTGAGGGTGGCTGTTCAGGGTTCTCCTAAGAAACAGCTGGTAGGATATATAGAGATATATAGAAGGGGATTTATTATAACAGACTGACTCACGCAATTATGAAGGCTGAGAAGTCCCACCCTCAGCCACCTGCCAGCAGCACGCCCAGGAAAGTCGGTACTGTAGTTTCAGTCTCAGTCTGGAGGCCTGAACCAGGAGCTCAGGAGAAGATGGAGGTCCCAGCTCGAGCAGAGAGAGCAAATTCACCTTCTCTGCCTTTTTATTCTATGAGGACCCTCCACAGATCGGATGGTGCCCACCCAAATTGGTGGGAGCCATCTCTACCCAGTCTATTGACTCAAATACTTTCCATTACGGAGACACCCTCACAGACACACCTGGAAATAATGTCTTACCAGCTATCCTGGCATCCCTTAGCTCAGTCAAGTTGACACAGAAGTTAACGATCACAGTGGCCAAGGATCAAGTGGTCCCCATGATAGACACTCGCTGCTGGGCATTCCTCACTCTGTCAGATAGTGGCCTTCAGTGGAGCCCCGTTGCCCTGTGTCCCCCAGACACTCCCTGCTCTGCTCCCTCCCTGCCTCTCCTGTTTTACCTCCCCCTCCTCCTTCACTCCTGGCCCAGCATCAACCAGCTTCAGATCCCCACAGACTCTGAGCTTTCTCCCACTGGCCCTTGTGTGTGCTGCTCCCTTGGCAGAATGCCCTCTCTACCAACTCCTCCCTAATTCTGACTCATCACTGAAGACTCAGTTCAGGTGCTGCTGGTGCCATGGGGCCCTCGCTGGCTCCCCAGGCCTCCTGCTGTGTATGGAGCCCTGCCACTGTGCCCCCGCCGTAATCCTGCGAGCTGATTTCTGTCTCTGCACTGAACACGTGATGACATCATTCCTGAATAATGTTCGTCCCTTCTCATAGTCAGGGTTGTCTTAAATGGGGTCAAGGAGTGCTTAGGACAGTGGTTCTTTTGGGGGAAGGGAGTAAGGGGGATCTGAAGAGGTATTCTGATATGCTCTATCCAATTCCCTCTCACCCATGGCAGAATGGGCTGAGGGAGAAAGTCTGGGGTGAGTGCAGGGAGAAATTCAGGACACATAGCTATTTCATGACCACCTCCCAGGTGATTCTGACTTAGGATTTGTCTCTCACCCTAACCCTGGCTTTGGGCCAGGCCACTGAGCTACTCAGGCAGACTGACGAACAGCCTTGATCCACACAGTTTGGGAAAACCCATCTTTGCACACTTAGGGGGCCTTAGGAAATCAGTTATGAAACCATCATTAGCACAGTGGTTGGCGTTGGGGAAAGGGAGAGTGGATGTGGAGAGGGCCTGGATGTGGGGGCAGCCGAGGTGCCTCCTGGGACTCCTGCCCCAATTGTGTAGAGACCTTCCTTACGAGAATAACCTGTCAGGGGTAAAATGCTCTCTTTTTCTCAGATTCGTGACAGTGTCCTGAGCTGTGACAGACCTACTCTGTGACTTTTAGTTGGATTCATCTCTCACATTCCAGAAAACATGACCCTCGCTGGTAGGTACAAAACCTCTTTACGTGATAGGCACCACAGCCTCGGGTGTTGCTGTACACACATGCATGCATGGACAGATGCACAGAAAACAAGAAAAGGTGGACAGGAGTACACCTGAGGGTTAGAAGAAGTTCTCTCTAGATAGTGGGCGGGATCACAGCTGAGCTGTGGTCCTTTTACTTATCTGCGTGTGCTCCTAAAAAGTTTCTACAATGTACGTGCCTGATTTTTGCAGTTCACTGTGTTTTCAGCTTGTAGAAGTACATGAGTGGGGAAGCACCCGGGCGCTGAGCTGGGGCTCAGCTGAGTTCCGAGGGAGCCTGAGCTTCAAACAAGAGGCCTTGGCCCCAGGATGGAGGGGGGCTGCTCTGGGAGCGCAGGGCCAGGGCTGGGGGTGTGGGCTGCACGTCAACACAGCAGCTCTAACTGTGACCTCCTGGCTTTCAAAGCCTCCCCAGGCACAGAGAGACTAGACAGTGGGGGGTGGGGGGTAAGTATTGCTCCAGGCCTCACAGACAGCAGCCCCTCTGGCTTTGACCCCTGTGCTGGGAAGGCCAGGGGAGGCTCACAGCCTGACTTTGCCACCCAGTGAGGCGCAAGGCCAGAGGGATGGTGGTGAGCTTCTTCACCCTTCAGGGGAGCACTGCTGAGTACTTTGAGTAAAATGGAGGGTGGATTTCCTGTATCCTGGAGCAAAAGAAATGGACACCCTGGGCAAGTGCTGGTGGCTAGAGAGCTAGGTCCTGGGTGCCAGGCTGGGATGAAGGTGCTGCTGCTTGGGGTTTTACCTGAGGGCATTTTATATTCAGTTCCACAAAGGGAGACGAGGTACTGGGGGTAAGATGGGGTCACTTGGATGCTCTGGAAGGCTCAGGTTCTAATAGGTGGGCAGAAGTGGGTCCTAATCACACAGACTAATCCAAAAGAGGGCCACTCAGAGCTAAGGGGGCTGGATCCCCGGACAGGGGTGAGCCTGGGTGGTTTGGGTGCCTCTGTGGAGCCCGGTGACCCCTGATTGCTCAGGCACCCTGACTCGCACGGATGCTGGCTTCTAAGTCTAGGAGTGGTCACATCTTCATGTGCCGGGTGTTTTCGCAGCCTACAAAGAGAAGATGAAGGAGCTCCCACTGGTGTCTTTGTTCTGCTCTTGTTTCCTGGCCGACCCCCTGAATAAGTCGTCCTACAAATATGAAGGTAAGTGAGGGCCTCAATGTGAGGGTGACTGCTGGAGGGTTCCTGTGGTTTGTATCCATGAGTACAGCAATTTCCTGAAACTCCCCTCCCGCATCACCTTTCCTTTCCTGGAATCAGTGGCATCG
This sequence comes from Equus quagga, assembly GCF_021613505.1. Taxonomy (NCBI): domain Eukaryota; kingdom Metazoa; phylum Chordata; class Mammalia; order Perissodactyla; family Equidae; genus Equus; species Equus quagga. The sequence continues at coordinate 64,579,235 of NC_060269.1, forward strand.
CCATGGCTGATTCTGAGGGTCTAAGCCCTGTGTGAAGGCGGGTGTGGGGCCTGGACACCGAGACAGCAGCTGAAGGTCTGAATCAGACACTCTGCAGAGTGCTTTTATCTCAGCTGTTGTGCATTTGTTAACAAATGGATGCTGTGGAGGACGAAGAGGCTAAGCAGACAGATTTCGCCCTCAGGGAACATGTAGCCTAGAAGCGAAGACAAGATGTGGCGCAAATCACTAGATTCCACAGTCACCAAGGCTCCTCAGTCAAGGGTAGAGAATGCTCTGGGAGGGTCCAGAGGTGGGAAGAGGACTTCCCCCTGGGTCCCCCCAAGGAGGCTCTGTGATAGCCATGCTGCCTGGGACCTGCCACAGAGTCCCAGGACGCCATGTCCCAAGACGCTAGTGGGGAGCACTGAATGGCCATGTCCTGATCAGGGGGGCTGGGGAACAGGTCACCTCTCAATTTCCTGGGGGTAAAAGGAAGGGATGGGTTTGGTCTGGAAATGAGAGGTGGGAGTGCTTGGGTTACCTGAGATTGTTTTTTCTGTTTAGGCTGGTGTGGGAGACAGTGTAGGAGAAAAGATCAAAGCCAGCGGAAAGACAGTGCTGACTGGAGAGAAAGAAGAGAGCAGGGTAGGAGAGGGCGGGAGAGGTGTCAACAGGCCGAGCCATCAGATTCGCAGAGGGCTGAGGAGCGGAGGGCTGGTGGGTGGTGGGTGAATGCACCCTGCTGGCCACCTGATGACGCTCCAGCAGGAGCTCACCTACGAGAGGAGCCTTGTGGCAGCAGCAAAAGCAGCAGCAGTTGCTCAGCCGTTATTAGATCTCACAGATCCTGAGACCCCCGCTCGTGGAACCTGAGACCTTACTGTGGCTACCAACTCCTCCAGCCCCATCAGAGCCCATGACCCTAGGTGCCATGCTCAGGACAGGCCCAGAACCCCGGTTACTGGTTTGCTTTGGGGACCCCAGACCTCCCGCGTGTGTGTGCATGTAACGCATGCTTTCTGGGTGCCCATGGAGTCTTCGGGGGTGAGCAGCCCCTTTTCTGCTCTCTGCAGCAGACACGGTGGACCTGAACTGGTGTGTAATTTCTGACATGGAAGTCATCGAGCTGAACAAATGCACCTCGGGCCAGTCTTTTGAAGTCATCCTGAAGCCACCCTCCTTCGATGGGGTGCCCGAGTTCAATGCCTCTCTACCCAGGCGGCGAGACCCATCACTAGAAGAGATCCAGAAGAAACTAGAAGCAGCTGAGGAGCGAAGGAAGGTAAGTGCCATCCTTTCTTCCCTCCATCTCAGTATGAGGTGGAGGGAGCTGGAGAAGACAGGTGATGGTCCTGAGCTGGCGTTAGGTCACCACCAACCCACAGATATTTAGGCAGCATCTCCCATGTGCAGGGCAGAGAATGAGGCACCACTGAGGGAAACAAAGAAGTGGAAGTCCCTGGTCTCTAGGAGCTTACAGTTTGGCTAGGGCATAGGGATAGGCATTACATACCTCCAAGAGGTGGCCTTACACGCACAGTGACAGGAAGAAGACATTGACAAACACTAAGGATTTAGGGAAAGGCTAGACAATTAAGGGAAGGGCTCCTCAATTGGGGGAGGGGCAAGAAGGTCATGGTCGGTATTTCCGCCCCTCCCCGCCACCCCCCCTCCCCCGCCCCGCCACATGCCTTCCATGGTTCCTATTGATACTATGATACCATCTCTGTGTAAACTTTTCTTCATCTTTCACGCAGAAAATAATCTTCTCCTCCCTTGAATTCCTAGAGCATTTTCTCTCTACCCCGTATGATATATGTCACATGCTAGTGTGGGGCAGAGTTATATATGTCTCATCTCTACTAGACTTTTTTCTTTCCCAAGTTACTAGACTAATGTCTGGCACATAGTATATAGTCACTTAGTATTTTTGAATGAATGAATGAATTAATGAATGTATGATGGCAGTGAGACAAAGGCAACTGAGGCTATGGTAGGAGAAACCAGAAGGGTCCTTGCTTCCTGCCAGCAGGCCAGGAACCAGGCTCAGGGAGGCATGTTTTCTGGGTGGGGAGCTCTTAAGTCATGATGGTAAATAAACACCCAGCATGCTCACCCACAAGGGCCTCTTTCCCTCTTTGTGCTGTCCTAGTACCAGGAAGCTGAGCTCCTGAAGCACCTGGCAGAGAAGAGAGAACATGAGCGGGAGGTGATCCAAAAAGCCATTGAGGAAAACAACAACTTCATCAAGATGGCTAAGGAAAAACTGGCCCAGAAGATGGAATCCAATAAGGAGAACCGGGAGGCCCACCTTGCCGCCATGTTGGAACGGCTGCAAGAGAAGGTAGGTGTTCTCAGATGGGAGAGGAGACTCCTGGGACTCTCTCTTGCTTCCACGGCAAGTATGATGGACCTATGTGTCATTCAGGGAGCAAGCAGCCTTGAGCAGGAATGGGGATATTTTCGTTAGGCTGGATCCTTAGAGTGTTCCAAGGGATGATTTGGGAAGTCATAGGCAAGAAACATGAACCGAGCTTTGGAATTCCTTGGGGGACATGCTGCACAGCTACACAATTGAAATTTCTCATTGTATTAGGGACATTAGACCGCTTATCTTCTAGAGAGAGCCTGCCTAATGCAAGGGAGTATGGATAAGCAAGCAGTTGTACATTCCTGGCTCCATCCTTGAATGGACTGATTGGATTTAATGAAAGATGAGGACTTGAGCTCTTGGCTCTAAGCCGAGGGCAGGATGAGCCCAGTTGCCCATTGACCAGGAAACATGATTCTCTCCACCCCTCTTCATATAGACTGACTGCGTCTCGAGTTTTTCCAATAGGCTACCTTTGGTCAATAAACCAAATGGTGTCATCTAAATAAGAGAAACGTGAGAGACTGGGGTTGGTCTCACATGTCAGCAGAATAACAGCCCATCCTGCTGAGAACACGCTGGCCTCATTTCCTGAGTCTCAGGCCGTCCCAGTTTCTCCTGCAGCTCCTGGGAGAGCTCCAGCTCTGTGTTTTATTTCCAGGAGCCGCCTGCTGCGCGGTGACTCCCGGGACCTGATCGGTGGCCTCGTCCCATGGTGAGCAGCGTGGTCCCCGATCCTTCCTGCCCATCCACCTAGAGTTTCAGGCCCTTGGCCACAACTACTAGAAAGATCTGGTTTCTTCACAAGGGATCTGAATGTTATGTAGGCCCTGCAGCTGGCCAGCATGTGGCAGCCCCTCTGCTCTTATACCCACTCCATCCTTTTAGGGGCAGCACGGCCTCCACCAAGTGTCACATGGGAGGGAAGTGATCTGGGTCTGATTTTAGTCTTCTCCAATTATTCAGGGATGGCTTGGAGCAAACTCTTGCAGAAAAAAATCTGGGGTTGGGATAGGATGGGGCATGGGCTCTCAGGCCAAACCCAAAACAAATAATTGAGGCAAGAGCCGTAAGATGGTATTTGAAAGCCTGCAAAACACTGATTTCCTCATACCCCTATCCTCACAACAACTCCACGAGGTAAGCAGGATAGGCATTATCTTTATGTGACTAGTGAAGAAACCATGTCAGAGAAGGTTAAATAACTTGCCCAGGGTCACACAGCTACTAAGTGGTGAAGCTGGGGCTACAATCCAGCTCTTTGGCTACGAGTCCAGGTGGCTCTTTCAACATCTGTCTCAGGGAGACCAGCCCACAACCATCCTGCCAGCGTTTCGTCAGAGAGGGGCTACTGGAGGTCAAGGAGAGAGAGTCCAGAATCCTAGGGTCCTACCCCGTGGGCTCACCTGGGAATGGAGGTAGATTCTGAGGTGCAGAGATTGGGAAGGCCCACACTCTGGAGTAATAGCGTTGGAGGTGAGGTAAGAGTCAAAGAAACAAGATGTCAGCGCAGACATTTGAGTGGGCCTCACTCCTCCGGGATCTTGACCCCTATTCTCCCTTGCTCAAGGGTGAAGGCAGGAGGTAGAAGGAGAGACGGGTGTGTGGTTTCTGCGCTGCTCCAGGCCAGGGACACCTTCAACAATGCCTTCTGTGTCAGCGTTTGTGTGGGTCGCTGACCGTCTGCACCAGACTCACCTGGTGTAAAGTTTAAAACTGCAGATGCTTGGACACCACCCCCCCCCCCCCAGACCTACTAACCCAGCTCTTTAGGGATGGCGCCTGCGGGCCTGCGGTGAACAAGCTTCCTAGGTCACGCTGACGTTTACCAAGGTTGAGAACTGCTGCCCTAGACACACTACTCCCCACACTCTCCCCAGGGCCGTGGAAAGTTCTAGGGCGTCTCCAGGGACAGATCTGTAGTTTAAGGTACATCCTGGGAACCTGGACTGCCTCGGGGGGTCTACACCAGGCTGTCTTGATATCTGGATGTGACGATGCCGGTCTGGCAGAGAATGTTTACTGAACACCTACTATGCGCAAGGGGCCACAGTGGGAAGTGGGAGTTATAACAAAGAAAAAGGCATGGTCCCTGTCCACAAGGAGGTCACCATCCAACATGCGCCAGACTCACGCACAATATGGCAGACTGTGAGAAGCCCTCGAGGGGAACGCTGAAATCACAGACTTCTAGAGGGATAGAGCTTCCCATCCACGCCCCTCCCTCTAAGACCAGAGAACAGAGGCCTGATCGGTGAAGCCAGTTGGTCAAGGTCACACAGCTGGGGGGCTTTCAAAGTCATTTCCCATCTTTTGGCTTCATTACTCTGTAAAACAAAAGAGGGTCCTCTCACAACACTGGTAAGAAAGTCCACTTTTTGGAGTTGGATAACATTTCCAAAATTCTTCTGTCAGTTTAAACTTTAAGAGCCCTCATCTTTCACCAAGTGGGTTAAGACGACTTTCTCTAAGGAGATGGACAAGAAGTAAAAGCAGTGAAGTTGCATGAGTGTGTAGGGGGCACTTCAATGAGGCCTGTCTGTTCTACCAGCAACTCTAGCAGCTACACTGAGCTGCTCGTTGTATCAAGTCCAGCAGCGCATTCAGCAAATGCCAGCACGGCCTGGGGACGGAGGGAGAGGCTGGTGGGCCCTGGGGTCACCGTGGTGGGTCCTCCATGGGAGGTTAGCCCCAGTCCAGGAGCTCCCGGGGGGCCTCACAACAGGCTCACACACCTGCCTCCTGCTGGTCTCACCTGCCACCTTCTGCCCCTTCCCAGGAGCCTTCGCAGACCCTGCTCTTCTCCTCCTGTGGCGGCCATTCTTTGCCTTGGTTCTCTTGCCCCTCGTCCTGCATTTATCCCGGGAAGCCGTGTGTGACCTGCCCTTTTCCCTCCCTTCCCTCCCAGGACAAGCACGCCGAGGAAGTGCGGAAAAACAAGGAGCTGAAGGAAGAGGCCTCCAGGTAAAGCCCAGAGGCCAAAGAAGTTTCCAGAACAGCCGGACAGCTCCAGCAGCTCTGCAGTTCCCGAGGCAGCCTCGCCCGCCGTGGCTGCTCTCCCAGCACTGGGGTTTGGGGGGAGGGGGGTGGCCGGGGCGTTTCTTCTGCTTTTGGTGTTTGTACATGTAAAGAATTGACCAGCGAAGCCATCCTATTTGTTTCTGGGGAACAATGATGGGGTGGGAGAGGGGAGAGGAGGAGAGAGGTTGGGAAGGGGAGATGGAGAAGGACTCATGGACATTGCAACCCAGCCCACCGCAGACTCAGGGCGTCTTCGGCTTTTCTTCCCAGTGAGCGTCCAGGCCCCACGTGGAGGGCAGTTGAAAACAGGGCAGTAGAATTCCCAGTGGAGGGCAGAGTCCTGGGTGGAGGGGTGGCTGCAGGGCGGGGCAGGAGAAGCCCAGCAGGGGTGGGGGTGGGGCTGGAGGTGTGGCTTCTGCCCACAACAGGTGGGGTGAGGTCTGAGTGTGTGTGTGTGTTAACCATCATCTTTTGATCATCATGACCAATGAAACATTTACTCCAAGGCTCCAGTCCTTTATTTCCTGAATTTGTCCTTTGGGTGATTGAGCGAATATTCTTGGATTTGGCTTCCACACCCTTCAGGTGCCCCTTTTGTTCTTTACTTTGACCGTCAGAGCATCTGAGGTGCTGGGTGAGGTGGGTGGAAGCATGCCAGACTTTGACATAGTTTGCTTCTGCTTTTCCTTCTTCTTTTTTTCAAAATCCCCTTTGTGGGCTGTCCGCTATTGGATTGAGTGCACTGAATTGATGAGGAAATAAATCCAACCTTCCTTTCTATGAACTGACACTCTAATATGGTTCCAAGATATATAGTAAAAAGGAAATCCTCCTTGCTTTGGGGGTATGGGATTCTAGGTGGTCACAAAAAGTGAGAGAATAAAATATTTGTGAGTAGAAAGCAGAGGAGATCATTTCAGACCCAGTTGTCACCTTCTCCAGGACACTGAGTCATGGCTAGGAAAGCAGTCTCCCTCCTCCTCATTCCTGCAACAGGATCAGGGGAAGCCCGTGTAGATGGGGGGGAGGGGGGGCAGCCCGTGCGGACGGGGACCCAGCGTCTCCCCACCCTGCCTCACCCCCTGTGTAGTTTCGTACAGCTTTGTAAATAAACGGTTTTCTTTGCCTTCGCCCCTCACCACCAGTGGTACCGCAACTGAGCTTCATTTAGGATGAGATAGGAGGAGGAGTCAGAGATGATAATGGTGATGATGATGATAATAATTATAAGGGCAGCTAACACTTAGACAGTGCTTACTAGATATCTGACAGTTTTCTGGGCTTTTATATGTATATAATCTCACTTAATCCTCACAACAACCCTACATGGTAGGCACTCTTATTATCCCATTTTGCAGACAAGGGAACTGAAGTACAAACTTGCCTAAGGCCACACAGATAATGAGTGGGGGAATAGGGACTTGAATTCAAGCAGTTTGCTCCCAGAGTCCAAGATTTTAGCCACTGTACTCTACTGCTTCTCGACACTTCCAAACTAGGATATGAGCCTAGGATGGTGCTTCTCAAACTGCGGGTTTGGCTCCCTGGCCTGTGAGAGCAGCTTAGTGAGTGCCACCCAAGGTTAATGTTTAAAAAATGGGCTAGAATAGAAAACAAAATATCAAAGCGATCACAGGCAATAATGGAAGTATTGTTCTATGGAAATTGTGTTTCAATTTTATATTTGAGTATGTGTGTTCTGGGTCACAACATCAAATGTATTTCTTAGTGGGGGTTGCAGTCACTTTGAAAGTCATTGCCCTGGGATGAGCCCAGAGACCAGAGCTCCAGTCCAACGGGCTTTAGGAAGCTGCTGTGCTTGAGAAAGTGAGAGGCTGTGGCCATGCCATCCAGAACTGCCTCCTTCTGAGAAGAAAGGAGACCAGTGGCCTCAACTGAGGGTCCTTCCTCACAAATTTACCCCACCAGTGCCTCCATCCTTCCTTTGCAGTGCCCAAGGCCAGGAGGAAGGTTCATTCCCACCATTCTCTTTGACCAAGCGCCGGCATTTACCATTCATGCCCTGATAACCTGCACTGACTCACGCCTCCATCCTTCGTGCATGCAGTGTCCTTGTGTAGGTTGCTCTTCCCTGCCTGGTTGAATTAGTTCCTACACATTCTTCTAAACTCAGCTCAGATATTAAGTTCCTTGTCTCCACCAATATTTCTGTACCTCTTATATGCTTTCATTACTGTGAAATTGTTTGTTTACCTGTCTCTCTCATCTATTAGGCTTGAAGTTTGTTTGTTTGTTTTTTTTGCTGGGGAAGATTCACCCTGAGCCAATATCCATGCCACTTTTTTTGTATGGCCACAGCATGGCCACTGACAGGTGAGTAGTGTAGTTCCACCCCCAGGAACTGAACCCTGCCTGTGGAAGCAGAGCGTGCCGAACTTAACCACTAGGCCACCGGGGCTGGCCCTTAGGCTTGAAGTTCCTGAAAATAGGAACACGTTTTATTAATCTTTGTGTCCTGGGCGGTGGTGGCTCTGGGATCCCTGTACAGGATGGGATTAGGGGCAGCAGCCCAGTTGAAAGAAAGGCCAGGGTTCTTGTCCAGAAGCTTCATTTGTGTTGCGCTTTCCTGGAGCACTGTATATAACCCAGATAATACTATCAACTGTGCATACCAAAGAACTGAGGCGGCTGATCCAGATTATGGAGGAGACTAAGACCCATCACCAAGACGCCTCCTGGGTCCCCAGATCCCCAGCTCCTGACACTGAAAACTGAAATCTTGCATTATATGCTCAGCGCGAGGCCAGCTTCCACACATTAAAAAGCGGTTCCAAGATTGAAAGAGTCTACAAAACAGAGACACACATGTGGGGCACTCCTGAAACGACCAAGGCAGTGGTTCTTCAATTTTCGATTAATATCAAAATCCCTCTGAGAATGTGTTAGAATGTTCATTTCTTTGCTTTGGATGTTTGTAAGTGAAAATAAATGACCAGCCTTATTATCAAAGAAATATCTTTTGAGGATGTTGCCTCGGAACCTACATTTTGACAAGCTGTCCCCTGGGTTTTAGGTTTAGGTTTTAGCCATTCTCCGGGTGAATCACGACTGCAGTTTGAGGAGTTCTGTCCAATTGAGAACTAAAGCACTGGCAGGATCTCCAAGGGCAAGAGGAAGGATAGGTTGCTGTCAGCTGGCGTCATTGGAGAGGTTGTAACCAGGTAGACAGCATTGAGCGGAGCCTTTAAGGATGAGCAGACCTTAGCAGAGAGAGAGAAGAGGCAGGCAGGAGGGCCAGGCTGTTAATGTGGGCGAGGGAGCCATGAACTTTGCTCAGTCGCTGCAGCCACAGAAATGAATGAATTCATCTTCCAGGAAGAGCACATGAAGAAAAGGGCTCTTGGGGTTCCCCTGACAATGTGGCAAGGTGAGGAAGCTGGGACAATGAAGGGCAGAGTAACAAAGGCATAGTCTAAATCCCACAATCCCAAACCAGTGGTTTTCAATGGGGCAAGTACCGCCCCCTAGAGGGCATTTTGGAAACGTGCGGCAGCAATTTTGGTTAACACATGGAGCTGGCACAGCGCTTTCTTTGGAGCTAGATGTACACCAAGAGAACGTCCCACATCACGCTCCACTTCTGAATGTAAATGAGAAACGTGTTTATGACATAAACACGAACTCTCTCCCACCCCCACCCCAGTGTAAATATACACTGACTTTTGCAGGAATGCAGCTCCTGCGCTCTGCGGGTCTCTGGTCTTTGCTCCTTGATCCATCTCAGGACTCTGTGCTCTCTCCTTGGCTTCTGAGTCCGATTCCTTTCTGTTCACTCTCAGTCCTCGGGCTTGACTCTTTTCTCCTACTCATCATCTTCTCGCAGACGAAAGGCTAGTTTTTTGACCCATTCTGATAAAACTGAAAAGCAAGCCTTGAAAGAGTTACACTGCTTTCAGGTAAATTAAAGGCATGCCAGAACAAAGTCCAAACTGATTTAAAGGACTCCAACAGAACCCAAGACCCAAGAATGTACAATTCCTAATGTGTGGTATCAAATAAAAATTCGGCAGGCATCCAAAGAAGCAAGATAATATTACGTATAATCAGGAGAAAAATTTATGGAAGCAAATATAGAAATGATAGCTATGATGGAATTAACAAATGTTTTAAATGTTTTAAATGTTTTAAAATGTTTTAAAATGTTTAAAATGTTTAAAATGTTTTAAAACAGCCACTGGAAATATGTGCCATATATTCAAGATAGTAATGGAAAACATAGAAGAAATGTAAGATACAAAAAAGAACCAAAGGGAAATTCTAGAATAAAAAATACAATATTTGAGGAAAAAATACACTGGATGTTATTAATGGGTGGTTGGTCGCTGAGAAAGAAAACTTGAAGTTGAAGACAAAGCAATAAAGACTATCTAAAACTAAGCACAAAATGAAAAGAACTAAAGAAATGAAGAGGGCATCAGTGATCTGTGGAGTAGATAAAATGTTTTAACCTATGTGAAATTTGAGTCCCAGAAGGAGAGGAGAATGTAGGGGCTGCATAGAGGATAATGAGGGAGCAGAAAAATATTTGAAGAAATAATGGCTGGCATATTTGAGATTTCACAAAAAATGTAAGCATCAGATTTAATAATCCCAACAAACTCCAAGAAGGATAATCTTAAAAAAAAACAGACCAAGACACATCCCAACCAGATTGTTGAAAAATAGTGATAAAGAGCAAATCATAAATGAGCTGGAGAAAAAAGACATTACATACAGAGGATCAAAGCAAAGAGTGATGACATGTTCTTGTCAGAAAATAATTGTTATGGGCTGAATGTGCAGTCTCAAAATCCCTGTGTTGAGGTCCTAACCCCCAGCAACCCGGAACGTGACTATATTTAGAGACGTGGTCTTTAAAGAGGGGATTAAGTTAAAATGAGTTTGTATGGTGAGCCCTAATCAATCTGACTGTGTCCTTATAAGAAGAGAGCTAAGGACACAGACGCACACAGAGGGAAGACCATGTGAGGACACAGGGAGGAGACAGCTGTCTGTAAGCCAAGGAGACAGGCGGCAGAAGAAATTAACTGTCAACATTTTAATCTTGAACTTCCAGCCTCCAAAACTGTGAGCACATAAATTTGTATTGTTTAAGCCACCCAGTCTGTGGGATTTTGAATGGCAGCCCCAGCAAACTAATGCAACAATGGAGCAAAATCTTTAAAGTACTGAAAGAAAAAAACCTGGCAATCTAAAATTATATCTGCAACAAAAGTATCCTTTAAGAATGAAGGTGAAGTAAAGACTCTTTTCAGATCATCAACATCTGAGAGCATTCACAGCCAGCAGACCTGAACCCAAAAGAAATGATAACAAACTTTCTTCAGGCAGAAGGAAAATGTTATCAGACTTGCATAAAGGACTAAAGAGTATCAAGAATCATAAATATGTGGGTAGATATAAAACACATTTAAAAAAATGTTTAAAGCAAAATTAATAACAAGGTACTGCGGGGTTTATAACACTCAGAAGTGAAGTGTATTACAACAAGGCACAAAAGACTGAAGGTGCAAAATGGAAGTGTACTGTGGTGAAGGTTCTTACACTATAGGGAGAGCGGTAGATGCTGTTTGAAGATAGACTGAGATAAATTGAGGATGTATATTGTAAGCCGGAGAGCAGCAACTAGAACAATGACGACAACAACAAGGAAGATGACAACCACAAAAACAAAGAGGTGTAGCTAGTAAGCCAAGACTGGAGATAAAATGGAATATTAAAAAAAAAAATGCAATCCAAAACAAGACAGGAGAAAAGGAACAAAGAACAAATGGGACAAGTGTAAAACAAATAGCAAGATGGTGTATTTACATCTAACCATACTGATAATTAAAAAGTTTTTTTCAGTTTTATTGAGATATAATTGACATCCAGCACTGTAAAAGTTTAAGGCATATGCAGGATGACTTGACTTGTGTATACAATCATGCATTGTGTAACTACTTTTCGGTTAATGACGGACTGCATGTGCAATGGTGGTCCCGGAAGATTAGTACCATATAGCCTAGGTGTGTAGTAGGCTATACCATCTAGGTTTGTGTAAGCACACTCTATGAGGTTTGTACCATGATGAAATTGCCTAACAATGCATTTCTCAGAACGTAACCTCATGGTTAAGCGACACATGATTGTATTGTGAAATGGTTACCACAATAAGTTTAGTTAGCATCGATCATCTCATATAGATACCAAAAAGAAGAAAAATTTTTTTTTCCTTGTGATGAGAACTCAGCATTTACTCTCTTAACTTTCAAATATACCATGTTAATAATTGCATTACATTTAAATGATCTAAGCACTCCAATTAAAAGGCATAGACTGTTACATTGGACATAAAAGTAAGATCTAGCTATTTGCTAGACACAAGTAATCCACTTTTAATATAAATATAAAGACAAGTTAAAAGTGAAAGGTTGAATAAAGATATATCATGCAACCACTATTCAAAAGAAAGCTAGAGTGGCCGTATTCATATCAGACAAAATAGATTACAGAACAAGGATTATTACCGGGCATAAAGAGAGACATTATATAATGATAAAGAAGTCAATTTATCAAGAGAAAACAACAATTCTAAATGTATATACATCTAGTAACAGAGCTTCAAAATACCTGAAGCAAAACCTGAAAGAAATGAAAGAAGAAATGGCTGACTAACCTGACCTGTTAGACCATTACGTCTGACAAGAGCAGGTATATTCTTTTTCAGGTACGCATGGAATTCTTCAAGATGGACTATATTATAGGCTATAAGACGAGTGTCAGAAGTTTTAAGAGAGTGGAAATCATACAGAACAAGTTCTTTGACTATGATGAAAATAAACTAGAAATTAGTAACAGAAAGCTATCTGGAAAATCCCTGGGAAATAAAGCACACACTAAATAATCCATGAGTGAAGCTCAAATTATAAGAAAAATTGAAATATTTTGAACTGAATAAAAATAAAAATACAATATATCAAAAATTATAGGATGCAACTAAAGATATACTTAGAGAGAAATTTATATCTTTAAATGCCTACATTAGAAAAGAAGGAAGATCTCAAATCAATAATCTAAGATTCCACCTTAAGAATTTAGAAAAAGAAGAAAAAATTAAATCCAAAATAGCAGGAAGGAAAACATAAAGATAAGAGCAGAAGTCAATGGAATTAAAAACGGGAAGACAATAGCTAATTGTCTCTCTGGATGAAGATATAAAAACCACAGTATCCCATGGGTAACGTTGATTTTGGCTTCCTTGTAATGTACAGTAACGCTCCTCAAACTAGGCACGTGGTATGCAGGGGTATGCAAAGCTACAAGATAAAAATTGTTCATCTTCCTAGAGGATCATTTTTATTGGAAAGTTGGGGGAAAACATTGTTATGATAAATATGAAAATCAAGTACAATACAAAAATGTACCTAGACGTTTTTTTATTGTAATAAAAACACATACCATAAAATTTACCATCTTAACCGTTTAAAATGTACAGTTTGGTAGTGTTAATTATATTCACATTGTTGTGGAATAGGTTTACAGAATTTTTTCATCTTGCAAAACTGAAACTCTTTACCCATTAAACAGCAACTCCGCTCCCCTCCTCCTCCCAGCCCTTCATAACCACCATTGTACTTTCTTTTTCTATGAGTTTGACTATTTTAGATACCTCATATAAGTGGAATCACACATTATTTGTCTTTTTCTGACTGGCTTATTTCACTAAACATCACATCCTCAAGGTTCATTTATATTGTGAAATGTGACAAGATTTTCTTCCTTTTCAGAGCTGAACAATATTCAATTGTATGTACATACTACATTTTGTTTATCCGTTCATCCACTGATGGGCCCTTGGGTTGCTTCCACCTCTTGGCTGATATGAATAGTGCTGGTGTGAACAGGGGTGTACAAATATCTCTTCAAGACGTTTCCTTCGGTTCTTTTGGGTGTATGCCCACAAGTGGGGTTGCTGGATCATATAGTGATTCTATTTTGAATTTTTTAAGGAACTGCCATACTTTTTCCCATACCAGTTGCAAAAACGTGCATAGATTTTTGAAGAAAAAACAAAGGCTTATCGAGATTCACTGTCTTACAGAGGACTAGCTCTGTCTACACCCCTACACGCACCAAGGATCTGCTTTCACTCCTCTCTGCCGTTAGGCTCACTCTCCTCTCTGGAAAAGCTTGGGAAGTCCTGGTGTAGTGGTTGAAAACATGACCTTTAGAATCAGTGCAATCTGGATTTCTGAATACCGGATCTGCTATCAATTCTCTCTGACTCTTGGTAAGTGGCTAAGCCTTTTGAAATCTTAGTTATCTATTTGTAAATTAAAGATGCAGTAACTGCTGTAGCTAAATGCTTAGCACAGGGCCTGGCACACAGCTGATGTTTATCACTGTTCTCTGTGATGACGCTCAGGCCGGGTTCCTCTTCCTCATGATAGTATTATAATGATATCTTCCTTATGACAGATATTTTCAGATATTGATCATGTCCACCCTTACTTCTTCTTTGGGTAAACTTTCCATCCATCTCCAATAATTATTTGTGTGTGACATTTACAAATTCCTCAAATTTTTTTCATTCTGCTATAGACAGACGCTTTCTAGTTGGCCTGTACCTCTCTTAAAATGTCATGCTCACTCTCATGTAGTGCTTTTGTGAATCCAAGTGGGTTTGACCATATTAGCAAACCGGTTGGCAATATGTAACATGACCCTTAAAAGCGTCCATACCCATTGATTTAGTTACTTTCTTTCTAGGTATCTATTCTAAAGAAATATTCGAAAATACAAAGCTTTATGCACAACAATGTTCAACGAAGTGTTAAATACAATATGAAAAATACAATTAGTGCAAGTGTCTAGCAATAGGGAAATAATTTAAAATGTATGTGACAGTTATACCATGGATATGTATACAACATTTTAATGTTATAGGGAGTTCAAGACAACAGCCCATATCAAACAGAAAATTTTGTTATATAATTTTAAGTGGAAAAAAACCAAGATATCCAATTATATATTATTCAGTAATTCTCAATCATATAAAGTTATACAGGCATACACCACCAAAATGCTAATTTATGTGTTTAGTTTTTCATTCTTTTGAGGTACTTTTATTTGTTAGGTATTTTGTGCAAGGTGCTGAGGATACAAATATAAACACAATAAAAATTCATATTGAGAAATGTCTTGCAATCTAGATGAGATAAGCAGAGTGGTAGAATGCTGTGATGCATGTGGATATTCATTGTCGTGTAACGAAAGCGTATGTTTGTGGAGTGGAGCAGAGGGAGGCCTCAGTCTTCCATGCAGTGGGGGTGGGGAGGGGCAGAGAAGGTTACACAGAGGAAAGCTGTCTGAGCTGACCTTTGAAGGATATCTAGGAAAAGGCCAAGCAGGCAAAGAATGGGAAGAAAGGGGTGGGAGAAGGGAGCGGAGAGCCTTCCATTCTGAGAGAATAGCATGTGCAAAGGTGGGAACGCCACCTGTCATTCTGGCAGTGACAAGTGGCTCCCTAAAGCAAGGGTTTATGGTAATAAGGGGAAGTGCCAGGAGCTGGAGCTGGAGCTGGAAGGGTGGCAGGATCCAGGTTCTTCATGTAGCTGGGAGGGTAGGAGTTCAAGAGTGTGGGCTTGGTCCTTGAGTGTTACGGGGAGGGGTGGTTTAAAGCAGGAGAGCAATAAACTTGCAATTAGGAAGGTCGTCCTGACAGCAGAGAGGAAGCGATGTGACCAGAGCAGGGAGGCTGGCAGAGGAGGTCTCGCAGGAGACCAGGCAGGGTGTGGAGGAAAGGATGAAGACAGGAAGAATCAACAGAATTTGGCGACTGAATAGAGAGATGCCAGGCTTCTAGCGTGAGCAGTGGGCAGATGGTGGTGCTATCATTAAGATGTGAATATGGGAGGAGGGGAAGGTTCAGTCTGGGGCATGGGGAATTAAGATGTGATTTCTTTAAATAGTATAACTAAGCTGATTTCTTGATTATAATTAAGTTACATAACTTGCTTGTGAGCTGTTTTTCATTAGCACCATTAGGGAGTAATGGGCCTCTGTGTTTAACAACCAAAGCTGGGAGAACAATCGTGCTAAAAGCAGACATAGGCAATCTCAGAAGCAGTGACCGCAATAATATGGTAACACATGATTGAGTTAAATTTAAGCCCTAGCTATAAATACATGCGAAAATATATGCTTGAAAGTGGAGTAACTAATTAATGCTAAATGTTTTGCACATTAACTTGCCTTGAGCGTAACTTCAAATTATCGTGGCACTGAGGTTACAGGGAGTCTCTTTCATGAGTACGTGTTTAGTTTGCGTAATGAAACTGTAGATAAAGACTCCACACTTCCCAACCTCCCCTATTGCTAGGTGTTGTTGGTTTACGGATTTCTGGGCAGGAAATAGAAATAACACATACAATTTCCAGTAAGTGTTTTTAATTGGAGAAGTGTGCCCTTTTTCTTCCCTTTCCTAGCTCCTGCTGGATTGAATGTGAGTTTGATGGCTGGAACTGGAGCAACCATTTTGGATCCTGAGGTGAAGATGGGAAAAGAGTTATGCGTGGGAGTATAACAAGGTAGCAGAAGCATGGATCCCTAAAACCATGGCAGCCAAACCTAGTTTAGATGTATAAAAAAGAAATACATAAACAACATTTTTATGAGAATTTTTTTCTGTCAGTCACAATTGGATCTAATCATATTGGATTTCATTTCTGTTTTTAGTAGTGAAATTTCTATGAAAGTTTTGCCCTATCTATGTCCTGAGATTGTGATAATGCACTTAAAGCACGGGGATGGTGGATATGAATAAAAGGACCATAAGACTTTTATTCTGTTGTGGAAGAATTATACACCACCAACTAAAACAAGAGGTGGTTGAAGCCACTGTTGTTGTTTGCTGGGGACACAGAAGAGGGAGTCATCAGCCCAGGCTGAGTGACAGTGACATTTGAGCTGAATTCTCAGCTTAAGGAGGTTATCATCAGCTATGGAAGGGGTGTGGGGAGAGGGCATTTCAAGGACCACACAGCGTGGGTAAAGGCAAGTGTATGCACAACTTCGAGGCAGTGTTCTCTGGAAGGCTAATGTGTTGGTGTTCCAGAGGGTGTGGAACACCATATACGATGGGATTGGCAGAAGATGAGCCTGGAATTATTGCAACACTGGGCAGGGCACTGAATGTCAAACTAAGGAATTTGGACTTAATCTACAGGTAGTTAAGAGCCATCAAATGACTTGCAAAGATAAGAAGTCTAGTCGCAGCCTGCTGAGGCAATGATCACACAGTTCTGTATTCAGAACATCAGTCTGTTGTCAACGAAATAGAGAAGGGACTCCCTGTAGAGACACAAGATAATTGAAGTTGTTTTCCAAGGGGCTCAAGTAATTCTGGGGCCAAGAGATGGAAACTGGAGGAAACAAAGGAGAGAGGGAGAGAGAAACACAGAGAGAGAGAGAGAGAGAGAGAGAGAGGGCAAGGGAGACAGAGAGAGACAGACAGACCAAGAGAGACGGAGAGAATGCGTGTGTGTGCTTGTTTAATAGAAGCTCCAGATGGTAGAGCAGGGAGAGAAGAAAGCCTCAGACTTGTATCAGAAAAGATGTCAAGAAATGGAGGGAAGGACCGAGTTGAATTTGAAAAGTTTAATTAAGACCTTGGATCATTTCTGCCTTAGGGAAGGAGAAAACTGTCACTACATTTATTTGTAATATCTTCACACTTTCTTCCTCAGTCTATTTTTGTAGCTTCTCTGAAGGTAATAGATGTTAAATGTCTGTTTAATTGAATTTCAAGAAATGTTATGTATGGTATTCATATAATTTCAGTTTTATTCTTTAAAATGCCCAAGAAAAATTTTATAATCTTGAAGTTAGATTTTGTACTGGAGATGGGAGAAGAAAGCAGGCCTGCGGTGCCTACCATGTGCCTGTTTTGTGGCTGGCGCTTGGCCTCCCGACCTCATGTGCTTAATCATTGCCATAACCCTGTGAGGTACGCATTATTGCACCCGTTTTACAGAACGAGCAAGGGGCTCGGATGTTGAGGACAGTGCCCAGTTTGTTTCTGAGAGGCAGAACTGGGATTTGAATTCCAGTCAGCATGACTACAGAGCCCATGTTCTTTCTAAAACACCAAGAATGTTCTGGCTCTGCCTTTCATAGGCTGAGAGAACCTGGGCAAGTTGTGCAGCCTTAATGGGGTGAACTCAATTCTGCTTTGAATTCCCAGAGGAGATGCTTCTGGGAACCTTGAAATGAGGCACACTCGTTACCGCAGGCTAAGTTTCTCATGGGAAAGGAATACTGCACTCATACAATTTTTTCTTGTTGGCAATTTTATTTGGAGCCCTTGAATCTATGTGGAAAAGAGTCTTCTGAAGCCACCTGAAATGCTCTGGCCTCAGGGGGACAGGAGGAATAACCGAGCCATTCTAAGACACTTTAGGTCACTGAATGTCTTCACATACAAACCATATGCTTCGGGGAAAGGTCAGAGCATAAGGCTCTCGATCCATATAGGAAGCTCTAAGAGCATGGAACCCCCTGCTACCGGGCTATTTTTAGTCTGTTTCAGAAGTCTTGAATATCTCAAATTAAACAGGATATTAATCTGCCTTTTTTCTAACTAACTTTATAAAATTCAAGCAAAGTATTTGAACACTCGTGGTAATGTGCATTTAATTTCCTTATTTCCTTTTCTCCATGGTTGTTTCATGGAGCTGTCGTGTATGTGGAGGTGGAAATTTGGTATTCCAAGGATAAAGCTCTGTTGTCAGGTTGTTGGACCCTGAAGTAGAGATAGAATATGGTTGGAAAGTGCAGCATCTTGATTTGTCCTACTGTCCAGAATTCAAGAGATCACGCAGTCTGGCATTTATCTTTCAGTTTGAACTTCGAATAGTCCTTTTTTGCAAAGCTCTTTTGCCTACCAGGGTCAGGTCCATCAGGAAATATGCCTTTCTGACTGTGCCTCCTGCTTTGAATGTGCTCCTCTTTCCTCTGCTTGCCTATGCCCTGCTCTTCTTCCGTAGGACAGCTCAGATCTCATTTCGACCAGGAAAACGTTGTGGCTCTTCAAGTCTGCCCTTCGCTTGGAACTTACAATTCTGCTAGTTCATGTTGTTTTTAATCCCTTAACTTAATTCCTTCACCTCTAATTAAATTATTTGAGACCAAGGGTTATGTCTTATACGTTTTTGTATTTTTAGCATTCAGCACTTAGTAGATGCTTAATAAATGCTTATGAATGATGACAGGTCCTGTGGCAGCGTAGATCGTGCCCCTGGGAAAGCCAGCCCTGTCAGTGGCCTGCCGGCTAAGAGGAAACTCAGCAGGATTCTCAGAACCTCCACCTCCTTTCTTTAGTGGCCTCCTTCTGACCAGCTCTGGGCGCCACCTTCTTATTTCTGGTTTCTCCTCCACTCCTTCCTGACAGTTGTTTACTCACACGTTGCCAACCATCATCTTCCTCCCATGCCTGATCTTTCAGATCCTGATGATTCTTGATGCTGGATTTCTACTGTTTCCTGGCCGACAGACCTGGGGTGCCTGAGATGTGGTCTCTGAAACACCTGGAGGTGCAGCTTCTCTGGTTCTCTGAAGGACTGACAATTATATCGATGCCTGTATCTCATCCATCAAATGGAGATAATGATTCACAGAGTCCTGAGAAATTACTGATATAGCGTCAGAAGATTGATCATAGTCAAGAAATATAATAAACACTTAATCAAACGTGAGGCCTTGCCATTAGCTTCCTGTGTTCCTACGCCTTCTCACACTTGGGACTGCCTGTCTGCCCCTCACAGTTCACATCCAGCCTCGTTTCTCTATTCTGTCTGGATCTAAAGAAGGAAATAGTTCAGTTCTTAAAAATTTCTTGCCATTGTCTTCTCACTTGCGCATTTTCTGGTGAGAAGTCTGCTGCTATTTTTACCTTTGTTTCTCTATATGTGTCTTTCTTCTCTGGCTGCCTTCAAGATGTCATCTTTATTTATCTGGTTTAGATTCTCTGAGCTTCTTGAACCTGTGGTTTGGTGTTTTCCCTTATTTGGGGGAAAATTTCAGTTATTGTCTCTTCATCCTGTATGCTACCTGCAGGAAACACACTTTAAATATAAAGATACAAAAAGGTTTAATGTAAAGGAATGACAACAGACATGTCAGGCTAATTTTGATGCAAACAAAGCGGGACTGCCTTTCTCATGGGCAGCACGTAACTGAGTCTGGCTGTTCTGCCTAAGCCAATGATCTCGACCTTTTAAGTGGAGTGTTTAGATGATTTTATGTTTTTAAATAATAGCTTTCCTATGTATGTAATGTGCCTTTTTTCTCTAACTCCTTTTTTATTTTAATTTTTAATTGTGATAAAAACAAATAACATAGAATTAATCATCATAACCATTTTTAAGTGTCCGGTTCAGAAGTGTTAAGTGTATTCCCATTGAGAACCAGCAGATCTCCAGCACTTTTTCATTGGGCAAAAGGGAATCCCTATAGCCATTGGACGACGACTCCCCGTTTCCCCCTCCTCCTGGCCCTTGGTAACCACCGTTCTACTTTCTATCTCAGCAGCATGAAACAGTGCCTGTTTATTAGCTCGTAGCTCTGTGGGTCAGAAGTCCAGCATGGGCTCGGCTGGGTTCTCTGTACAGGGTCTCACAATGCCAAAATCAAGGTATTGGCTAGGCTGGACTCTTCTCTGGAGGTTTTGGGAAACAATCCACTTCCAAGCTTATTCAGGTTGTTAAAATCCAGCTCCTCCTGGTTGTAGGTCTGAGGTTCCTATTTCCTGGTTGGCTGCAGCTGGAGTCTGCTCTTTGCTCCTAGAGGCTACCCACATTCCTTCTCGTGTGGCCCCTCTGTCTTCAAGCTGGCAAGGACACACCCAATTCCTCTTATGCTCAAAATCCCTCTGGCTTCCCTTCTGCTCTAAAGGCTCACATCGTTAGGTCAGGCCTATGTGGATAATCTCCACATCTTAAGGTCGACTGATTTGGCTCTTTAACAACATCTGCAAAATGCCTTTGCAGCAGCACCTACATTAGTGTTGGACTGAAGAACCCCAATCCTAGGGCGTGGGAGTCTCGAGGTCCGTCTTTAGACTTCTGCCCACCACACACCCTAACTTGAAGGGTCAAGGGCTGTAGGTGATGGCAGACTGAGCAACACCGGGGGCCACATGCCTCTTGGGGTTCATTTGACCAGCGAAGAACAGCACAGTCAGAGAGGAAAGGGTGGAACAGGAGGCCAGGTCCCTGCAGTGCTCTACCAAGAAGAAAGCCAGAGGGGCCTGGGGCTCCCCCGACACAGAGGACCGCTGCTCCAGGAAGAAGCCAGGAACAGCCACTGGGGAGCCTTGGGGCGAGGTCAAACCAAAGACAAGATTTAATGGAGACAGCTGCTCTTCAGTCTGCACCTTCACTAAAACAAGTAGAAGAAACTGCATGAGGGTAATTTTGCCTCCTGGGGCTCCCCACGGCCTTTGCTCTTCAGCTGCTGTATCCCTGAGTGGCGATACAGATTATTGTCAGCCAGTCTTTGAGCTTGTGAGCCATAATACGGACTCTACACAAACCAGTGGGACACTGAAAGGGCACAAAGAGAAGCTACCCACTCCAGGGCAAGGTAGAATTGTCCTCGCTTGAGGATGTGTAAACAGGGAAAACCAATCCAAAACTGAAAAGAGATGAAAGTACAAAATAAGGCTTCCACGGCACTCCAGTTGCAGTGGAATTCTTGGTACTGTTTTGAGAAATATTTATTGTCATGTAATAGAGAGATACATTTTAAATAGCATCTGCTTTGCCTTTCAATAAAATTCAAGAGGCTATGGACCAAATCA
Organism: Equus quagga; assembly: GCF_021613505.1. NCBI lineage: Eukaryota > Metazoa > Chordata > Mammalia > Perissodactyla > Equidae > Equus > Equus quagga. The sequence continues at coordinate 64,600,471 of NC_060269.1, forward strand.
AAGACAAAAGATGATGAGAAAACAGGTTAATATGAAATGGACTGAGAAGAGAAAGAAAGAAATATGGAGATGAATATTCTATTGGGAAGTATTGAAGGAAAATAAAAATGCATCCCAGAATTAAGACACGTGTTAGAATCAGAAAAATAAATAAGTAAAACTCACCATAAATAGATTATTTGAGCCACGTGTAATACGAACTTAAAAATTTCACCCAGAATGCAGAGGGAAAAAGAGAAATAAAGATTTTAAAGTGAACAGTAAATAAACAGAATGTACAATGTATTAATATGTGTTCTTTTTGGTACAGATGATAGATATTAATCTCAAACGAATTTAAGCATCAAAGGGAATTTACGGGCTCACATAACCGGGAGGGCTCTGAGTGCTTCTGGCTTCAAGAGTGTCTCCAGACTGTTGTTCCATAATCGTCTGTCCTAAAACATTTCTCTGGGCACTTTCATCAGCTTTCTCCTTCACGGCATTGGGCTAAACGTTCATTTTTAAGGCACTATTTATTTACTTACTATTATTATTATTTTTAAAGATTGGCACCTGAGCTAACATCTGTTGCCAATCTTCTTTTTTTCCTTCTTCTTCTCCCCCCCCAAGCCCCCCAGGACACAGCTGTATATTCTAGTTGTAGCTCCTTCTGGTTGTGCTGTGTGGGACGCGCCTCAGCTTGGCCTGATGAGTGGTGCTGTATCCTCACTCAGGACCCGAACTGGGAGCCCCAGGCCTTCTAAGCGGAGCGGGCAAACTTAACCACTCGGCCATGGGCTGGCCCCTACTTTCTTATTTACTCATTACTCGTTGAGGGTATTGAATTCACGTAGAGTAGATCTAAGGAAAGAGTCTATGGGGAGACATGATCTAGAAGTTAACTTAAAGTCTAGATGTGCTTCCATTTCCACATTCTAGTTCCTACTTTTCTGTCTTGGCTTTCTGTTATGTTTTGAGAATTTGCGACCGGGTTTGGGACTTTTTCTCACTGAGAGAAGCATGGAATTTTATTACTGTGCAAATTCCGTGTGATCGTGATGCATTTCTTTCTGGAAATCGGGAGGATGCTTGCAGCGGGCAGATCTTGTCGCTCTGATTACTCATTGCACCTCAGAGTCGGCCTGGAGCGCGCAGGAGAGAGTGTCAGCCACCAGGTGGGGCTCTTGGCCCTGGCTGCTTTCATTCTGGGAGCTTGAGCAACAGTTCTGCAAAAACATAGGCTTGCACAAAAGCGATTGCTACATGAGAGCTCACACAATTGGTAATTAGGGAAGGGGTTGCTATGGTGATGGGGGGGGTCTTGAGATATTTACAGCTTTGTAAGAGCCAGTGCCTATAAACTATCAGATTGCTTCCTTTGATCACAATGACTGGCACAGCAAGGTCATGAAAATCCCCTAAGATTGTGCAAAATGCAGTGGTTGATATTCTTTCTGTGTTCTGTGATTTATGAGCTATAACCAGGGTTTTGAGGATGACAGAATGTACTTCTTTTTAACATGTTTGTCTTATTCTGTGTTGGATTTTTGACATTTTCCATATTTGTTTTCTACTCATCACCAGCATTTCTTGATGTGTTTTTCATAACAATACTCCACGAAGAAAGACTTCATGGTCTAACAGGTTTGGGAGAAACTGCATATTAATGCTCCTGGAGATTCACAATACACATCAGCATATTAAAATCTATTCGAAGTCATGTTTCATTTCTAAAAGTCATATGACAATTGAACCCATTTTAGTGGAATATTCATTAACGCTTAAGGAATCTACTTTCATTTTGTTCCTAAGATGTTAATGAGTATTCTGTTAAAAATGGGTTCAACTGTAATTTGTTGCAGCAAATTATGGAGTTCTTTTCTGTGGCACAGACCCAACAAAGGCTTAGTGCATAATGGCGGCTCAATGAATGTTAATTGCTGTTTTGGGGCTCCTAAGAATTTTTTTTTCTTTTTTTCTTTTTGCTGAGGAAGATTTGCACTGAGCTAACATCTGTGGCTAATCTTCCTCTATTTTGTATGTGGGTCACCACCAGAGCATGGCTGATGAGTGGTGTAGGTCCATGCCTGGGAACTGAACCCAGGCTGTGGAGGTAGAGTACACTGAATTAACCACTAGAACACTGGGCCAGCCCCCCTAAGAAATATACTTATTTTTTTGTGAGGAAGATTGGCCCTGAGCTAACATCTGTGCCAATCTTCCTCTGTTTTATGTGGGATGCTGCCACAGTGTGACTTGATCAGCTGTGCTAGGTCTGTGCCTAAGATCTGAACCTGTGAACCCTGGGCCATGGAAGCGGAGCACATGAATTTAACCACTACACCTCCTGGCCAGCCCCTAAGAAATATTTTTGAATTGAATTATCTATCCATAGATACTAATGATTTCATTTATTCATTATAAATGATCTTCATCCCTAAGTTTTAGTGGGAAAATGAATCCAACACAAAGACATAGCTAACAGCATTCATGATAAGTCATCTGTAACTTAGCACCAAATTATTACCACATTCTCAGGAAGGGACAAAGGATCGAAGCATTTTTGCTTCTACTCACCATTTATTTTCCATTTTATTGCATTTTCTCAATGTTTTAAGATCAATATGTTGCCAGCAATTTTTCACAGAGATGCCATTGCTCCTGTGAATAGTCATTTGTGATTGATCATAAAACATAACCCAAAAAACCCCACAAAAATGCAAAAACACTGAGTGTTTGCTCGTACATGCTTTGTCTTCCCAGGGAGTCATCTTCACTAACATTGTTTTGTGTGTATGTCCCTACGTCTCTCGCTGTTTTTGAACCTACTCCCAGCTGCATACAAAGAACAATAGCCATGGGCACAAGGGGGAATGTTCTCATTGAAACCTGTATCAGGACACCAAGCAGAAGTCCCCTGACCCTGTCCTCTGGGTAACTTATGCTGCTTCCGTTGTGGGGGTGTGTGTGGGGGGTTCTTCTCCAAGTAATGTAGCCTCTTCTTGACCTTGGATTTAAACAGATTCAGGCTCCAAACTCTTTTTCTACTCCTTACAAGTTGTGCAGGATGAGGGGCAGCATAACTCTGAGCTTTCCTTTTCTTACTCTGAAATGGGGTAATAAAACCCACCAAATGGGTTACTTTGAGAATCAACTGTGCTGCTGTGTGTAAGGAAGCAGTAAAGTGTCTGTCGCATGGGTGGGCACTCACTGAATGTTACTCCCCCCTTTACCTTCTTACTTTTTCCATTGTTTTCCTTTCTCCCAGTGTCACTGGCAATAAAAAATGGCAGAATCTAAGGGTGTGGGGTGGGGATAGAGCAATGGCAGAAGATGCTGCTATGGTCTGGATGTTTGTGTGCCCCCAAATTTATATTTTGAAAACCTAATACCTAAGTATTAGGAGATAAGACTTTTGGGAGATGATTAGGTAAAGCTTTCATCACTGGGACTAGTAGCCTTATAAACAAACGGGGCTCCAGAGAGCTGACTAGTCCCTTCCACTGTGTGAGGACACAGGGAGAAGCCAGCGATTTGCAACCTGGAAGAGGGCTCTCGCCAGAACCTAACTATGCTGGCGCCCTGATCTCAGCTTCCAGCCTCTGGAACTGTGAGAAATAAATTTCTGTTGCTTATAAGCCATCCAGCCTCTGGCGTTTTGTTATAGTAGCCCAAATGGACTGCGACAGACACCAAAATCTAGAGCTGCACGGAAACATTTAACTTTTAAAGCTCTGCTCTTTCAAACTCCATTTGATAAATCTTTGGAGCTGACGTACCCTGCCACCTCCCTCTGCCTGTTTTACAGCCTTTCTTTCCAGCACACGCAAGTGTTGATGTTTTAGATTCACAAAATATCTAAATCTAGCCGAGATGTTTCTGCCAGTGGTGCTCCTAGGGACATAGGTGCAGGCTTATTTCATTGTAAAATAGAAACTTTCCCAATTTTACCTTGTGGTTCATGAAGCTGACTAGCCAATTTTTGCTAAGTAATTAATTTTCATGTTCACTTGTTTTTCTGCGCTGGCTCTGGTCTCTAATTCCTTTGCATCCATTCACTCACTTACCATTTTGCGTTGCTCCTATAACGTGGGCTGATTTTTTGATCGGTACTTATCTGTCAGTACTTTTTAAAAATAAACCTCTTCAGTTGATTCTAAATTCACAGCTTCCTTTTGATCAAGCTTCCAAGTTATTGTACCTGAAGATTGACAGTTGGCTTCTACTTAGGATATCTTAATTACACATGAATATTTGTCTGCGATTGCACTAATGAGTAACACGTCACTCTTTTTCATACCTAGTGGATCAGTTGAACAGCTTTAATTAGAAGCCTAAATATGAATCAATGCCCCACACATTTGGCTATTCCAACAGCTTGTTTGACTATAGGAAGAATTAATTGTATGATGATTTATTTTTTTCTAAAGTCATTAATTTTTAGTTTTACAATACACGATCCTTTAGAAACATATTTAGATATGTTTTATACAGATAATCCCCATCATAAATCAGAGAGAAAGATAACTGAGGTCATATTCAGTTAGCTGTCTCAAGTTCAGGAACAAATTTACTGCAGTCTGAAAGAATTTAGGGATCAAGGTTATAAAGAAGTTTGATGCATACGGATTTGTCTTATTCAGTTCTGATGTACCTTAAATATTTATTCGTGAATTTCATTTCCCAATTAGGTGGGTCACTCACATAGCTGATCCTATAGTGTAGTGCCCAGCCCATGTTGTTACATCTGCAATAAATATTAGTTGAATGAGTCAATCCATTCATCTGTTACATTCATGCAAACATCTGTTACGAGTTCACTTTCTCTTCTACTTTTTGTCTAAGAGTGGAGATCCAGTTCCTTTGGTCCTTGGGAAAGGAAAGGTCTTTCTTTCTAGACTTAGTTTGTTCCTCCATTTTTCTTCCAAGCACGTTACTTGCAATGACTCAATCCCTCACTCAGTGGTACCCTGGATCTGCAGAGAACACATTTCTGGTCCCTGGGTACACAGTGCCCACACAGTTATGATAGTTGCAGCTTTTCTCCACTCCTCTTAAAGTCTCCCCTAAGCTCTTTCAACTTTCTAAGATCTTCCACGTTCTCCCTCCCAGGATTTACCATCCAACCACTATTCTTGATTGGCTGGATGTCTTATCAGGGAGTCATTTATCCATCCACCGCCTTCTGGCCTTTGCCTGGACTCGGGAAACATTAACTGGGCATCAACAAAGTCATTATTTTTTTTGTCTGAGACATAGTTCCCTTCTCTATGATGTAGGAATAATAAGGAATTGTTCTTCATGAGACCACAGTGAACATTTATCATGTAATGTATGCGAAGCTCCGAGTACATTTTGGGAGACATTATTGGTATTCCAGGGATGTTACTTCTCTTCCGTACTTCCATCCTTCTTCCAGTTGTGCTTCCTCCCTCCTTCCTTCTCTATCTCCCTTTTTCCTTCCTTTCTCCTTTCTTCCTATTTTCCTCCCTCTGACTATCAATGAATCCTCTGGCTATCTCTGAAAACTATGCCTCACTTGTTCCTTTTCTGTTCTCTCAGAAGAAGAGGAGAGAGAGGACAAGGAAAGAAGTTACAGAAAGATTTTCTAAGTATCAGAAAAAGTGATATAAAATCATCACCCTAGGTAGCATTAGGGGGAGCTCACTAACTTTCTGCTGTGTTCTACTCCCCTCTCTTGCTGAGAGCTTGGAGCCTCGCTGGGGGCACAGGGACACATTTGGGCCTTTGAGTTAGGAGTTGATCTCTCAGGGGGCAAACCAACACTCAAGAATTCCTCCCACTTGGGATTGCTCCCTTGTTTCTCTTGAGTCCATGCCTCATTGGGATGGCTTCTTTTTGTGATTCTTCTCTAAACTGGCTGATGTAAGATGGCTTGGTACCTCCTCTCACTCTTAAGAAGGCAATACCCCATGGTCCCTTCCATCTCTCAGAAGACAAAGCAGCAACCAGGGTGGAGCCCTGAGGAAAGGAGACTTGCGGCAGACTATGTCTATTCATCAGGTGCAAAGGAGTCTCCCCACTGCGTCCACCATAACTCAATAGGATGTAGAAATATAGAAAACGGTTTAGCCAAAGTCCCATCAAGGATTATAATGTTATTTTTTTCTCAAATGTCCTCAGGTATAAAAATACGTATGTTTTAGTGTCCTTGTACGGGTACGTAGTTATGAAGGGTGTTGGTTCAGAATCAGGTTCAGGGTTCTCTTTTGCCTTATACAAGAAGAACTGTTATTTGAGGAAAGACTTTAGCAAACTGAAAGGACTGCTATGAAAATAGAGGACTCATATTTGGGAATAAGGGTCATATAAGTAACTGAAACTGTGACAATAACTGTCAATCATGTGAACTAAGTCCCAATGAGCAATCATGGCTTATGCATTAAAGGATGTTCACAAGCTGTTATCTGATATTAATGGGAAAATGATACATTTTATTCTCTCACTGACATGGTCTTTAGTTGTGGGGATGGTGTTATGGGACTTTGGCATTGGGGGGTTTCCTGGGATTGTGTGATGGCAATTCAGATTACAGTGTGAATAATACTTATAATGATAGGTATATAGAAATGGATGAAGAGGAAAAGTAGATCGAAATCAGATATGTCATGTAAAGTAAATCAGATTATTGATATAGCAAAGTCTCCCAGTAAAATAAGTTTAATCAGTACAATAGTACAGGGAAAAGTGAGACTGTGCAAAAAATCAGAGATTGGAGTTTAAGGGGATAAATGTGTTTTCCATTTTCATAGATGCTGTGGGTTAAGAGAGCTATCAGAGAGAGAGAATCCACGTGATAATAAAACCTTTAACTATAGAGCTCCGGAGGAAATAAATAGATAAAAGCAAGTTTAGGAGAGTTAACGTGCTTAAGGCAGAAACTAGGAAGTTACACTTAATAAGAAGAACAAGGGGAGATTAGTATCATGTGAGTGAGGTAGGAGACTTTAAGACCAGGGCGAGTCTTCCCACTGAAAATAATTAGAATAGCACCATAAAAATATATACACAAAGACATTGGAGAGCTAACCAAATAGTGCAGACTGCCACTTTTGATTAAGGTGGAGTAATACAGGTCAGATTTACCCTTCTGCCTTGAAACAAGTAAAATATTGGACAAAATATATGAAACAATGGTTTTCAGGCATTGGAAACCAGGCAGCATAGGACAATGGTTGCTGAGAGTGGGCAAAAAAGATAGGTGGGCCCGACAATTTCCCTAGACTGGAGAGAGTTTTCAGACTGCAGTGCAGAGAAGGGAAACTCAATCAGGGCCCAGAGGTCTCTCCAGGTTAATGAAATAGTTAGGGATATGAATATGCCAAGTCAGAGAGAGTGTGCATTGCAGAGGACTGGGGAAGAGAGACAGGCATATAGAAAGATCAAGAGATTTTCAGTAGGTCCTTTTTGGATCTTCACTTGACTGTTGATCTATGCATGCAGGTGAGGAAACTACCCAACACTTGGAAAATATCCACTCAGAAAGAATACAGGGAGCAATCCCTGGACCTCCTAAAGGGCTGAGAGCAGTTTATGTTTTCACCAGCCACAGTGGAAACTGTCGTAATTCATTAGGCATACTGCAGAACACCCAGGAAAGCATGGTCTCAATAGTGAGACAAAATTAGCCCTAGAGAAGACTGCCTAAAATCCTGCGTAACAAAGCTTAATAACAAGTCTTGAGGCTCAAACTATTTCCAAGTAATCTGGAAGTGCCTCAAAATAGAAGTCAAGAATATTTATAGGAATACAAGACATCTAGCATGCAACAAGGTAAAATTCACAATAGCTAACATCCCCCCCAAAATTACTAGGTATGCAAAAGAGTGAAAGGAAAAAAGTCAATCTACAGAGACAGATCCAGACATGACAGGGATGATAGAACTAGTAGATAAGGATATTAAAACAGCTATTAAACCTATATCCCATATGTTCAAAAAGGCAGAGGAAAATGGATCATGTTAAGTGGAGTTATGGAAGATATAAAAAAAGACATAAATCAAACTTACAGAAATGAAAAATATAATGTCTAATATGAAAAATATAATATATGTGATGAAAATTCACTAGAGGAATTAAACATTGCAAGAGAAAAGATTAGAGAACTAGAGGTCATAGCAATGGAACTATCCAAAATGAAACACACAGAGAAAAATAACTTAAAAGAAAAAGAACAGATCTTTAGTAAGTTGTGGAATAACTTCAAGCAGTCTAACGTACAGATGTATTAGGCTTCGTCCTTCAGGGGCATCAATACATATATTGGATGTACCCACTACATACTTCCCCACTCAATAATTGATAGAACAAGTAGACAGAAAATCAGTTATGATATAGAAGACATGAATAACCCTATTGTCAAAGCAGTGAAAGGGCCCAAATCCGCAATAAGAAGGACATCTATTGAGGTGGCGTCTGTGGGCTCTTTTCTCTTCGTGGAGTCTGTCAATTTCAGAAAAGGTGACCAAGTGTCTGAGAAATTGAACAGAGCTTTCTATACCCTTTGATACCGAGGGGAATAAAAATTTGAGTCCAGTATGTATTAAATATGGGAGTCCCAGGAAACATTGTTTGGACTGAGACTTCAAGCAGCTACACCTTAGAAATATTGATAAGTCAAAAATAAATTAGTATTTACAGGGTTAAAACCCTGCTTCAAATAATTTTATTCATGAGATTGTCTTCAAGTAATCAGAATTGCTAGTGTTCCTGGCTACTTGAAAGAATCAACAGTAAATAGTCTCTGGAGGAATATAACAACATCCAGAAATTCAAATGTTTGGTAAACAATCAAAGAATAACTACACTTATGAGGAGACAAGGGAATATGATTAAAATCCAAGATTAAAAAACAGACAACAGAAACAGACTATCTGGCTCCAGATAATGGAGATATCAGGCACAGAAAGTTAAATAACTATCTTTATTATATTCAAGGAGTTTTACCAAAAAAGTCTTTGAGTTTTCTCAAAGAAGTGAAAATTATATAAAAGGAACAAATAGAGATTGTATAAGGAAAAGAAACACTGTTAAGGACTCAGTGGATGGTTTAACAGCAGATTATATACAGTGAAAGAGAGAATTAGTAAACTGGAGGATAAATCAGAAAAACTAGCTAGATTGAAATAGAAAAGAGGATGGAAAATAGATGAGATGGTGTAAGAGATATGGGGGGCACAGTGAAAAGTTCTGATATGCGTATTTTGGGATCTTAGAAGAGAAATATAGAAAGAATAAAGTGGAAACAATATTCGAGGAGATCAAGGCTGAGAAATCTTCCCAGGTGGAAAAAACACTCAGTCCATCGATTCAAGAATTAAATTGTAAGACAGTGTAATACAAAGAAAACCACACACAGGCACATCATAGGAAATCTACAGACAGAAAAAGACAGCTGACTGCCAACAGAAGTGAGCCATATTGGAAGATAACAAAATAGCATTTAAATGCTGAAAACATAACAGCAGCCGAAATTGCCATACAGTGAAACTATCCTCCAGAAAATGAAGACGAATGAAGACCTTTTCAGAAAAACAAAATGAGAACAACATTTGAGGAAGAGTGATGACAGAGAGCTGTAAGGCGGGTACTTCCCAGAGCTCATGCAGGGCTGGGAATCGTTCAAGTTCCCTTGAGACAGAGCGAACAGACCCCACTGAGCACACAGAGCTTCAAGCAGAGGCTCCAGAAGGGCCACAGGTCCCACTGACTTTTTATCTCCTCTTGAATGTCTCTCACATGCACCTCAAACTTATCCTATTGCAAATCAAATGCTCAATTCCCTCCCATCTCTCTAAAAGCCCAGTCTTCCTCAGTCTCCCTCGTCTCAGTGAGTAAAAAAAATCTTCAACTCGTGGCTAAGTCAGAAATCTGGATGAATTCCTGACTCCTCTCGTGCACTCACCACCTACAAGTTCTGTAGTTGTATGGATAGATTCCTTTTTCTACTTTATCATTCTATTAGATATATTAGCATTTATAGATGCTATATACTTAAAATAATTTTAAGAATTTGTTTGATTATCACATCTTCTTCAGTAGATTATGCATTCTGCAAAATAGAGACGTCATCTGCTTTTTATTATCATTATCTTTTAGCAGTGTATATCCAATGCCTAGTATAGCACATAGCCAGAGTAAGTGCTCAATAGGCATTTATTCAATGAATAAGTAAAAATGAGCCCAGGGCAGGTTCACTCCAAAACTTCAAGGTGCAAGCATCACTGTGGGTCTGGAGTAGACCACCCTGGGAAGATGTAGGACCCAGTTTTGGTTGATTCTTTTCTAAGTCTGTGGTCGGATCACCCCTGAACATACAGAATTTTCATTTGAAGAGTTTTGATGTGATGGTTTTGGTCCTTTCTCCAAGTTATCCTGTAGGTTTAAGAGACTGACATGATACTCTGGGAGGAAACCAAGCTGTATGTGACCGCAGCTGGGTAAAAGGGGTCCCAAAAAGATATTCGGATTGCAGCTAGAGGAGGGAAGGCGTTCAAAGCTCTGGAGAATGCAGGAAGGTTGCAGGAAGGGGCAGTTGGTAGAGGAAACGCTGCTCATGAGGCTCAGAAGCGTCAACAGCAGCCACACAGGGCTGAGAGCACCTTGCAGTGGAGAACGGTAGAAAATGAGCTTTGCAGGGTGGGGTGGGAATGCACGGCCATCAATCTGCTTGAAAAGTTAACATTTACAAGCATGGATGTCAAACCCACAAGACAGGATTGTGGATAAAACTCATGTTCAGTTTATGCTTGGAGCACAGGGACCAAAGGATAAATCTAAAGGAAAATCAAGAGTTTAAAACACAGGAGGAGCTGGGGGTGTGCGCAAAAAAGACCTGGAGACTGGAAAGCCCATCTTTTAAAAATGTCTAAGTTTTCCCGGGAGACAAAATATCATAAATTCCGTATTCCAAGAGAAATCAATTTGGACAAGTGGGACTTTGCCTCTCTTTCCTCCTGCTGTGAGACAATTATTGCTGAAGATAGTGTCTGCAGGAAAGAGATTTTTCAATTGGATTAAATTTTTAAAAGTAACTTTTTCAGATTTAGAAAAGTAACATGTGTTTATTATATGACATTTGACAAGTAAAGATAAACAAAAAGAAGAAACTAAAAATAGTCTTTCCACTCATATTAAAACTCTAAGATTTTATTGCATGCCTTTCCAATCTTTGTTCTATGCATTCATACTTATCTCTGCGTATATACTTCTAATAGTGGATCACTACCATATACGATTGTGTAATCTGCTTTTTCCATTTGAAAATGTATCAATAACATCTTCCCATGTCATTAAATTTTTTTCTACAACAAAAATTTTTAATGGCTGTATTAACATTCAATTGTAAGCATCCATCATAATTTTAGTTTTCAATTAATATTTTGGTTGTTTCACTCTTTTAAAAATGTATCTACAGATTTATGAATTTATGTCTGATACAAAAACAATGATGGTATATGTACTTATGAAGACAAGGTTTTTTGCATATGTCTATGATTAATCTCTTAGGATAAATTCCTGGGAAAAGAACTGTTAGCTCAAAGAAAATGTAAAGATTTAAGACTTTGAAATATACTGCCAAACTACCTCGCATAAAGGTTAATCCACTTTGCACTCACAATGGCGCTAAATGAATGCCCTTTGCTCTATCCTTGCCATCCCAGGATGGTATCATCTTCTCAAACATAGATTCCCAATAATTGCATTTCATTGGCTTAATTCATATTTCTTTCATTATTAGTAAAGTTGAGCACTTATTTAAAAATAAGTTTTTTGGCATGACAATTCTTATTTTGTGAATCATCTGTTAATGTCCCTTACTTATTCGTTTATTGGAATGTGTATCTTTTCCCAATTAGTTTATACTTGCTCTTAACCTTGTAAGACTATTTTACCTTTGAAATCCTTTTGGAAATATTTTTCCCAGTTTGTCATATTTCATTATTTTGTTTTTTGTTTTCTGATGCACAGACATTTTAAATTCTTATTTAGTTAAATCTAATAGTTTTCCCTTTATGTTCTCTGCCTTTGGTTTAATGTTTAGAAAGTTTTCTCCTACCACAAAGTTATATAAATATTTATCTGTTCTTTCTTCTGATTCTGTTGGATTTTTATTTCCTGCCCCACATTTAACTACTCCATCTGGAATTCATTTGGATGTATGAGTTGAGGTAAGATTCTAATTTTAAATTATTTCCAACCAGTTGTTTCGAAGCTATTTTTGAGTAATCCATTTCTTCCATATTGAAGGCCCTGAAATGTCTTTAACACATGATGCGTTCTTGTTCATATATTGCTGTTCTTAGATTTCCTTTTCTGTTCCAATAATCTATATTTTTATTCCCGTTCCAGTACTATTTTAATAGGTGTTACTTTTATGCTTTAAAATCAAATAGAATAAGTCTTCTAAAATAATTTTTCTTTTGGTTCAAATTTATTATGGCCAATCCAAGGAGTTTTTCTTCCAGATGAACAGGCAGAGCGCAGAGGATTTTTAGGGTAGTGAAAAGACTTTGTATAACATTATAATGATGGATATCTGTCATTATACGTTTGTCCAAACCCATAGAATGTAGAACACCGAAAGTGACCTCAATGTAAACTATGGACTCTGGGTGATAATGACGTGTCAATGTAGGTTCATCCTTGGTAAAGAAAAGTACCATTTTCATGAGTAATACAGCATATTTTGATAATGGTGGAGACTATGCGTATGTAGGGGTAGGAAGCATGTGGGAAATCTCTGTACTTCCTTCTCAATTTTGTTGTAAATCAAAATCTGCTCTAGAAAATTGTCTTAAAAAAAGATTTAAAAAGTGGATTAAAAGAAATCCCCAGGCAGGATGGGAAGGAGAGGGGAAGTGGTGATGGAATTATGCTCTCAGAAACGCCTATCAGCAGCTAGCCCCTGAATGCTCCCTGTATGCGGGGCGCAGCCCTAGGCACCAGAGGCCTTCAAGGGCTTGTCTCTGGAGCTTAAAATCTTGTTGCAGAGACAAGACAAAAACATATAAAAACTTAAGTAAAAATAAAAGGTGTAACTTCCATAACTATGAGATAAGTTAATGGAATTAAATGAAAATCATTCACAAAAGAATTAGAACATCTCCTCTTCTCCAGCCCAGTGACTTCTTAAGCCTAATAATGCTATACCAGAAATATAGAAAACATGCTTCTCCTCCCCACCCAGCTCCTAAGGAGGCCGTCAGTGTAGAGTGATGGCCAAAAGCGTGCACTCTGGAGCAAGGCTGTCTTAGATTACGCCTTGAGGCTCTAACCGTGATCACTTCAGGTCTGGGTGATCTTGAGCAAGTTACCCAACCTCTCTGTGCCTTGATAGTTAGTAGGTAATAATATACCTATCCATAGAGTTGTTGTGAGGATTAAATGAAAGGCACTTTGAACCGTGCCTGGGACGTAGTAAGACCCGGTAAGTTTTAGTAATTACTACCTTCTCCACTTTCTTTTTTTCTGTCATGAGAATTCAGAGGCAAAGAAATACTCAGAGGGTTCTGGTGTTCCTTCCCTGCTATCACACGGGCTGTCATTTTACTCTCTAGTACAGTTTCTGTTCTGACTTTCAATGTTGTAGATCAAAGAGAAGGAAAAGCATCTCCCACATACTGAACTTGGCCTTTGAAGATGATCGCCTGTGATTTCAAGGGAGAGGAGGCTGGAGAGACTGCACAGCCTTGGGCTGATATAAGACAACGGGTGTCAGTCATTGACAACACCAGGCTGCGGGAAAGTGTCTTGAAGGAAGTCAGGCCTGGCTGCAGACCCTGACAGAAAGGTTGCCTTTTTGGTCGTCCCTCAAGGACCTTGGCTTACAGGGCAGCTGCAATCTTGAACACCGCTGACCTCAGGCCTGCAAACACTCTCAAAATAGCAACCAAGTGGTCGGCTGGTGGTGCAGCGGTTAACTGCACACGTTCTGCTTAGGTGGCCTGGTTCTCAGGTTCATATCCCAGGTGCTGACATGGCACTGCTTGGCAAACCATAAAGTAGAGGAAGATGGGCACGCATGTTAGCTCAGGGCCAGGCTTCCTCAGCAAAAGTGGAGGATTGTCAGCAGATGTTAGGTCAGGGCTAATCTTCCTCAAAAAACCAAAAAACAAAAAACAAACAAAAAAATAGCAGCCCAATGCTCTGAATCACTTCATTCTCTTTAACTTCTTTGTCAGAACTGTTCATAGCCACCAAAAAGGGCCAAGAAAGTGCAATCTGACCATGTGTCAGACTGTGGAAAGTTAAAATATCTGGTGAACAGTTCCTTTAGTAAAAAGGCAGAAAATATAAATATTTGTAGACTTGGGGCAGATTAGAGAAAACAAACAAAAACCACTTTCTAGGTTTTCCAGCAACCAGAGCTCTTGGGTAGATCTTCATCACATATTCTCAGTTTGGGATCCACTGACGGTGGAAGTTTTCTGGACTCAGTTGAGGCTAATGAGTACGGCTGACGGCGAATGAGTTTGAAGTAGGCCAGAAGTGACCAGGAAGTAATTCACAATTTTATTGTTTATCGCATTAATCTTTAGGCCGAAAGACTTCTGTATCCACGAGGAGTGGTTTTTTTCCCTCAGAAAGCCCATGGACCTTGCTACCCACTGCAACCATGTGTCCTGAGTTTTCTGTGACAATCCTGATTTTAAACGTTCAGCCCGTTTTCCTCATAAAGACATTTATATTTTTCAGACCATGGGTCCTACATTTTGGTCAAAAATGTGGTCTCTCTTCCCGAGCTCCAGAAGATAGCCAGCTGTTTAGAGCCCAGAGGACAGCGAAGAACCTGCAGCCTCCATGGATGGATGAATAAGCTTCTGACACCACCCTTCAAAGCTACACACTGTGGCACCACACAGAAATTTAAAATATCCAGGAGTCCCACTTTTGATACCCTTGAGTCATTTATGCAGCCTGCTCTGAGGATGTTCTTCAATCACTCTTTCCTCAGATACTTAGTCTGTTGGTCCCCTTCCATCGGGGGGCTCCGTCCTCTGTACCCTGGCTCTCTCTTGCCTGTAGATCTATTGTAATGGTGACCACAGTACCATACTGGAGTGATTCTGTATGTAGCTGTCCTTCTCGACTGTGAATGCCTTCAGGGTAGGACCTGGATACACAGAAGAATAAATGAGAAAAAACTAAAGACCAAAACCCCTTTAAAGCGTTTAAAAGTATAATTAAAATATCATTTGAAAATCTACATGGCAAATAATGGGAACTCAGTAAATGCTTGAAGTAATGATTTGTGTTTTACATATTCTTTCCTGAAGATTTTCTGTTTTCTACCTGCCTGTGAAAGCAATTGTTGAAAAGAACACAGACTGATAAAATGAATGACTCAGCCAGCAAAGCTGTCTTCATAGGCAGGTTCCGCCGGTGCCCCATAGCTCTAGGCTGCCAGTTTTTGGCAACAGTGATGAGCAATTTGCCCCAATTTAACCTTCTCTAACCTGCTCCCCTTTGTGGTCAATGTGAGACATTTTTAAGGTGGCTGGTTTGGCTTCCTTCTCGTTGTGACTTTTACTCCTTTAGCCCACGTTCTGACCTAGAGATATAATCATCCACAGACAAAAACAAAACTCAAACCCTAAATGTTTTAACAGTAGGCTAGTGTGATGTGAGTGCAGGCAGACCCAGGCAACCCACCCCTTTCCTCGCCATCTCTTCCTTTCCTGGCCAGCTCCTTTACCGTCTTCAAGGACCAGCTCAGGGCCCAGACAGCTAGAAAGTTTTTCCTGATTTCTTGTTCTCTGGATTTTGCACTTCACCTTGTGGTTTTCTCTATCAAAATGCAGAAACAAACAAAAAAAACAATTTTCCAGGTTCCTAAAAATTATATTGGAGATCTTATTGCAATTTAATAAAATTTATAGTCCAAATTGGGGAGAACTGAAATCTTGGCTCATTAAATACTTTCACCTAGGAAGAGTATGGCCTTTTTCCCACAATTATTCAAGTTTTTTTTAAGTTTCTGAGTAAAATTTTGTAGTCTTCTTAAAATACGTTTACAGATATTTTGTTAATATAATGCCTGGGTATTTTATATTTTATGTAACTATTATTTTTCCAGCTTGTTATTACTGATATTTTGGAAAAATATCCTTGTGTATTTATTTTGTAATTGAGTATAAACTCTCACTAATTCTTAAATATGTTTAGTTAGTTTGGTGAGGGAGGTGAGTATTTCCAGTTAGACAATCATATCATTGGCAAATAATGATATTTTGGCCCCTGCTCCAATATTTTACATTATATTCCTTTTTCTTGCACATCGCACTAGCTAGAACCTCCAGAAGAAAACACTATCCAAGATCAGTTAACGGGGCATCCTAGTCTCGATCCAGACTCTAATAGCGATGCCCCAGTGTTTCAACATTAAGGGTAATACTGGTCATATGATTGAGAAATGCATAGATATTTTTGTCATATTTAAGGAAATATCCACATTCCAGGTCATTGCAAGTTTAGAATTAAGACTAGATGTACAGTTTTGTCCAATGCCTATGAGAATCTGTGGCAGCCATAAAACTGTGCCGTTCTCATCTCCTGCTGGGAGGGGAGGGGAGGTAACTGACCAGTGGACCAGTTTCTGGGTTCTGAATGACTGGCTAGTGACTGAGGCAGCAGGGATGGTAAAGCAGTCCAGTGCCTGAGGTGCACGGGGCTCCTCTGATGGTCTCCTTCCTTTTCTTGAGGACTCCCGTCAGCCTTGCCCAGACTTTCTTAGAACTCGCTGCAGTCTAAGACTCATCCTACCCAAACTTCCTTCCTTCCTTCCCTCTCTCTTCCGCAGGAGTCAGCCCTGCCTCCAGGCCTGATGACGTTCCTAGCGTCCTACAACTCCCTCCCCATTTGCCTCTACAGCTGTTTATCCCCAGGAAATCTCCTGTCTCTCCAGTCCCATCTGCAGTCCCGTTGTGAGAACTAAGTGGGATAAGGAAGGTAAGCATCTGGTGATAGAAAGTCTTCAGTAGATATTAGCATACAAAAGCACTAAGTATTATATTTTATCATAATGTTGAATTCTTCTCTATAGATACATCCACTTTCTCCTTCCTAGGTTATATTTGTGGGATTTTTTCTTTTTACTTTTTCTCTTGAGTAGACGTGCCAGAAATTTGTCTATATTGTTCTCTTTTTCTTTTTTAAGGTATGCTTTTTGGTGAGGAAGATTGTCCCTCAGCTAACATCTGTTGCCAATCTTCCTTTTTCCTTTTTTTTTCCTTCTCCCCAAAGTCCCAATACATAGTTGTATATCTTAGTTGTAAGTCCTTCTAGTTTTTCTATGTGGGATGCCACCACAGCATGCCTTGATGAACAGTGCATGGGTCTGTGCCTGGGATCCAAACCAGTGAATCCCAGGCCACTGAAGCCAAATGTGCAAATTTAACTGCTACGCCACCGGGCTGGCCCCTGTTCTCTTCCTCAAAGAATCTGGTCTTGGATTTATTTATATATGTATTTCTTCTAAGTCATTAATTTAATAGTTTTCATTTTTATTTTTATCAACTTCATCTTTCCTTATTGAAATTTGTTTTGTATTCCACTTCCTAACTTCTTGTATTGAATTTTTAGTTCCTTTATTTTCATTCTTTCCTGCTTGGTGCTGAAAATATTTCATGCATTCAGTTTTCCTAGGAGCGTGTCTTTGGTGGGAACTCAGTTCTGATATGTCAGGCTCCTCATTGCTGCATTTTGTAAATAATTGGTAATTGCAGCTTTGATGTGCTCTGTGGTCCACTAATCATTTGTGAAAGACTATTTTTATTTATATGTTGTTTATTAATTTCTGTTTTTATTACAATATTTTTGCAAATACATCCTGTACAAACTCCTCTTTTGAATTTATTGAAATTATTTTGTGGCCTAATATATGACCAGTTATTATAAATGTTCCATGATTGCTTGAAAATGTTGGGTGGCTTCTATTGCATGATTTAAAGTTTGCTACCCCATATAGCTATTGAGTCAACCTTATCAATTATATTGCTTGGTCTCTGGAATCTTTTTCAGTTTCTATTTTTTTGTTATGTTAAATTTCTCCTTACTACTGTTTTCTACAAATGTTTCTTTGTATTTCTAATGTAATATAATTTACTCATTCATTCATCCATTCAAGACTCTTTACTGAGTACCTAGTCAGTGCAAGGAACTCTACTAGGCCTTAGTAGTAACAAAATAGGTAAGAACCCTTGCTGTCTTGGGACTTGCAATCTAGCAGAGGGAGACAGACAATAAACAAGATAAATCAGTAGAACAGTGAGCTAGATGGGGATAAGGACTATAATTAAAAATAAAGCAGGGAAGGAGGACAAACTGTTGTCTGGGGGAGAGAGTTGCAATTTTGGATAAGATGGCCCATGAAGGCCTCACTACCAGGTGATAGCTGAGCAAAGATCTGAAGGATGTGAAGGAGCCAGACTTGATGCTATCTGAGGGAGGAGCATTCCAAACAGAAGGAACAGCAAGTACAAAGGCCCTGAGGCAGGAGCATGCCTGATGTGTTCAAAAGAAGTAAGCCAGTATGCTTGGAGCAGAGGGAACTAGGGAGAGAGCAGTAGGAGATGAACTATTCATGACATAACATTCATGACATGTGTTCATTGTAAATTATAACTTTTATCAATTTTAAGTGGCCTTAATGGTTCATTCAATGTTATGTCAAATTCAGCTTTGACATTAATAATGCAACTTTTGTTTCCTTTTGGTTTATCTTGCACAATATGACATTTATAAGGCCCATAACTTTTAAACTTTTCATGCTATTGTGTTTCAAATGTGCCTCTCAAACAACATTATAGTTGGATTTTATTTTTGATAGAATTTAGCTGTCCGCCTTCAATTTCCCCAAATCTTTTGTTAATTGTCAGAGTTGAGTAAAATGGTATAGTTGAACACCCTACTCGTTCAAAGGCAAGGAGTTAAACTCAGTTATATGCCCCCTTTCCTCCCAATAATATAAATAAGCATATAAATTGGGATTTACATTTAGATAATACTGTATATATCTATTATGTCTCGTGATTATGATTTTTGTTAGATCAGAAATGACTTTCACTTTTACTCCATTCTGGACCCTTGCATCTTGATGGTGCCTGTACCTGTGTCCAGTTTGGCCTAGGTTCAACGACGTGAACACACTCTTGCCCTTCTCTCCTCTTTCACTCCTCTGGCGCTCTCCCTCCATAATATCCCTCCTTCCATTGACTCTAATCCATCACAGGGTGATCACAGAGTGTATTGCCTCAGTTTCCTGTATCCTTTTTATGCACTCTCAAAATCAGTAGGGTCCCCAGAGGCATCATCTCATCTGAGTTGTGTGATCTAGTTTGAACTGTCAACTCCAATCTTGGGATATTTGCCTAATTGAAAGTTTTGAAACTCACTCCCTATACTGGATTAATGTTGATCAGCCAGCCCTTCTGTAGCTTTGCTACAATTTTTAATTTCCCCAAATTATCTGGCTTACTCACCATTCTATGCATGCACCATTCCCTAGTTCCACAGACAGAGAGGGATATATATACGTATTTACTAGAAGAAACAGAATGTTAATATCCATCTACAGAGAAGCGTACGTCCATACTTTATGGAGAGTTTAAACGTCATAGATGGAACTAAACAATTGTAAGCACAAAATGCCACCTCGTGTAGCTGATAATCTAGTTGGGAAAATAAATATAAAAATATTTGAAAAGTTAAAAACAAAGGAACTATCAAATGATGAAGCAAATGACACAAGGCAATGTCTAGTAATTAAGAGCGTAGGATTTGGCATAAAACAGATGTAAGTTTGAGCCCTGGCTCTGCCCTTTGTTAGCTGTGTAATCTTAGATGTGTTATTTAATATTTCTAAAATTTAATTTTCTGAACTTATTAAGAAGGTAACTGTAATATTCCTTCATAGAGACTCTGTGAAGAGGAAATCTAATAGAGTGGGCATTTCTGATGATGTGGTTTTGGCTGCAATAGTGCAATCTTTACCAGCTTACCTTTTGCTCTTTTTTGGGCAACATAGTGAAAAAACTTGAGAATGGAAATAACTTGTAGATGGAGTTCTTGATCTAAGATACAATTTGGGGGCTAATGTAAGTGACATAATAATTAGTCTTTTAAAAGAGCTTCTAGGAAATGAGCAAAAGATATAAACAGACAATTCACAGAAGGAGAAATGAATACAGTGTTTTAACATATGAAGAAGAAATGTTCAACTTCACTGATGAGAAAGAATATACACACTAAAACTACACCGAGAAGCCACTTATCAACAAGATCTGAAAAGATTCAAAATTTTTACAATGTTATCTGTTGGTATGCTCTAAGGAAATGGTCAGTCTAACATGTTGCTGAAGGGAATGTGAAATGGTATGACTTGTGTGCAGGTGAATTTGGCAGTACACAGCAAGGAAACGTAGACATTGATGCTTTGACGCTGTAATTCCACTTCTAAGAATTTATCCCAGATAAACATGGGCAAAACTATAAAATAACTAGTGCACAAGTTTGCACACTGCTATAGTATTTGTAATACCAAAAGAATGAAGCATAGAGAACTAGTTTAATAAAAACTGGCACATCCAGGGGTGACATCAACAAGATGGCTGAGTTAGGCATCCCTCACTCGTATTCCCTATCAACAACAATTTGGCATCTATCCACAGACAAAGGTGGTTTTGTGGGGCCTGTGGGATCCAGGAAGGAGATGCGAAACACTGGTGCAGTCCAAGGATGAGGGGAACCAATTTGAGAAGACAGGTCTGCACCAAGGCGGCTGACTTGCTGTCTGTGGTCCCAGCTATAGACCTGGAAAGAGTTCCGTCCTACTGAGGAGTTGACTGCAGCCCTGTTTGGCTTTGTTCTGTCACTAGTACCGTACAGCAAGGGACCCGAGACAAATCTTGCCCATTCTTGCGACGGGTAATAGGCATGCCGACCTTAGTCCTAGCTGTGGACCCTAAAGTGGCTCATACACCAGCTACAGCCCCTCAGCTGCAGGCTGGGAGCTCCTGGAGAACCGGGATTTAGATGGTCACCCATGGATGAAAGAACCTTTGTGGAAGTCCAGGAGTATAGCAGAGAAGTTCCAGAACACTATTGGAGCAAAAAACTCTGGTATTGGATGCACTGGAGAGGGTAAAAAGAACAGTCTGACTTTACCTATGTCACCTCTCTCCTTAGCACAACCAGTGCCAAGAGAGACCTTCTCGGTCCATGATTTCTCCTGTGGGGTAAAGCGAGAGCACAAGTGAGCGCCCAGCTTTCCCGGCTGCGCAAAACACTGGCAAAGAGGTCCTTTGCTCTCGTGCTCCATCCAGAGCCTGAGCTGTGAACCGCATCATGGCGTGGGGGTTGCAGAGGGAGTGGCTGGGAGAACAGCAGCCAGGGCTCAGAACAGAACATATCAAAGGATGAAGATCCTACCAACTGAGGGATAGACCCCATTGGGAGGCCCGCCCACTAGCTGCTGGGGATTCCTCACCTATGGCTCCCCCCAGCTGGCCCACGGGCACCTCAGCACTCCACGTACCTCACTCACATACTCCTCCAGCCATGGATGAATCCTTGTGCATGCTCCCAACAGCAGCAAGAGAAAATTTTGGTAGATGGCTAGTGAGCATGTGAGAAAGTCAGCCCGAATCTGCCTGCCTAAGACCACAAATGTGAACATTTAACACCATCCTTGGGAAAGCAAAAGGGAAGTCGCTAGTAACCTGACCTGACTTTAAGCCAAAAATGGTAAGAAGAGACAAAGAAGGTCATTATATAATGATAAAGGGGTCAATTCATCATGAAGATTTAACAATCATATATATATATATATATATATATATACACCCAACATCAGAGCACCCAAATATATATGTGTGTACGTATATATATATATATATTTTTTTAAAGATTGGTAACAACTGTTACCAATCTTTTTTTCTTTTCTTTTTTCCTTCTTCTTCTCCCCACAGCCTCCTAGTACATAGTTGTATATTCTAGTTATAGGTTCTTCTAGTTGTGCTATGTGGGATGCCGCCTCAGCGTAGTTTGACGAGCAGTGCCATGTCCGCGCCCAGGATCTGAACCGACGAAACCCTGGGCTGCCGAAGGGGAGTGCACAAACCTAACCACTTGGCCACGGGGCTGGCCCTGACCCAAATACGTTAATGCTGACAGATCTGAAGGGAGAAATAGCAGCAATACAACAGTAATAGAGGACTTCAATGCCTCATTTCCAACAATAGATAGATCATCCAGACAGAAAATTAATACAGCACGTTAGACTTGAACTACACTTTAGATAAAATGGACCTGACGTACTTATGTAGAACATTTCATCCAACAGCAGCAGAACACACATTTTCCTCAGGTGCACACATCCCCCAGGATAGAGCATATGTTAGGTCACAAAACAAGTATTAGAAAATTTAAGAGACTGAAATCATACCAAGTATGTTTTCTGAGCAAAATGGTGTGAAACTTGGAATCACTAATAGGAGGAAAACTGGAAAATTCACAAAAATGGAGAAATTAAACAACGCACTCTTGAACGACTGATGAGTCAAAGAAAAAATCAAAAGGGAAATTAATAAATATTTTGAAATGTACAAAAATGGAAACTACAAAAAGAAGAACAAAACAAGCCCAAAGTTAACAGAAGGAGGGAAATAACAGTGATCAGAGAAGAAATAGTGAAACAGAGATCCAAACAATAGAAAAGGTCAACAAAACTAAGAGCTGGTTCTCTGAAAACATCAAAAAAAAAATTGACAGGACTTTAGCCAGACTAACTGAGAAAGAGAAAGAGAAAACTCAAATGAATAAAATCCAAAATGAAAGAGGAGACATTACAACTGATATCACAGTAATATCAAGGATCAGAAGAGACCACTACGAAAAATTAGATGCCGAAAAATTGGATAATCTGTAAGAAATGGATACATTCCTAGAAATGTACGACCTATCAAGACAGAATCACGAAGAAAGAGAAAATCTGAACAGACCAATAACAAGTGAGGAGATTGAATCAGTCATCAAAGATTCCCAAAAAGGAAACCCCAGAACCAGGTTGTTTCACTGGTGAATTCTACCAAGCATTTAAAGGATTATCACCAGTCTGTCTCACACTCTCCCAAAAAACTGAAGAGGAGGGAACACTCCCAAACTCATTTTATGAGGCTAGGATTTCCCTGATACCAAAAATGGATAAGGACACTATAAGAAAAGAAAACTACAGGCCATTATCCCTAATGAAGGTAGATGCAAAAATTCTCAACAAAATACTGGCAGACTGAATTTAACTGCACATCAAAAGGATCATACATCATGATCAAGTGGGATTTATCTCTGGGATGCAACGATGGTTCAACCTACGCAAATCAGTAAATATGCTACATCACATTAATAGAATGAAAGATAAAAATCATACGATCAGCTCAATAGATGATGTAGAAAAGCATTTGACAAAATCAACATCCTTTTGTAATAAAAACTCTCAACAAATTGGATGTAGAAGGAACGTACCTCAACATAGTGAATGCCAAATACGACAGACAAGCCCACAGCTAACATCATACTCAACAGTGAAAAGGTTGAAAGCTTTTTCTCTAAAAGGAGAAACAAGACGAGGGTGCCTACTCTCACTGCTCCTATTCAACATAGTACTAGAAGTCCTAGACTGAGAATTAGACAAGAAAAAGAAATAAAAGTCATCAGACCAGGAAAGAAGTCAATGCATCTCTATTTGCAGATGATATGATTTATATAGAGAAAATCCTGAAGACTATCAGAAAACTGTTAGAAGAAACAAATTCATTAAAGTTTCAGGATACAAAGTCAACGTACAAAGATCAGTTGTGTTTCTTCAACAACAAACTGTGTAAAAAAGAAATAAAGAAAACAATCCCATTTGCAATAGCATTGAATAAATTTAACCAAGGGGATACCCTGAAAATTATGATATTCATGGAAGAAACAGAAGACACAAATGGAAAGAGATCCTGTGTCCATTGATCAGAAGAATTAATATTGTTAAAATATCATATCCGTATTACCCAAAGTCATTTGTAGATTCCATGCTGCCCCTATCAAAATTCCAATGGCTTTTTCATAGAATTGTTAAAAAAATCATAAAATTTGTAATGAACTACAAAAGACCCAGAATAGCCAAAGGAGTCCTGAGAAAGAAAACAAAGCTTGAGGCATCACACTTCCTGATTTCAAACTGTATTACAAAGCTACAGTAATGAAAACAGTATGATACCAGCATAAAAACAGACACACCAATGGAATCGAACTGAGAACCCAGAAAAACCCATGCATTTATGGTCAACTAATATTTGACGAGGGAGTCGAGAATACTCAATGGGGAAAAGATAGTCTTTAATCAATGGTGTTGGGGAAACTGGATAACCACATGCAGAAGAATGAAACTGGACCCCTATCTTATACCACTCACAAAAATTGACTTGAAATGGATTAAAGATTTGAACATAGGGAGAAACCCATAAAACTCCTGGAAGAAAACCTAGGAAAAAAGCTCCTTGACATTTGTCTTGACAACAAGTTTTTGGATGTGACATCAAAAGCACAGGCAACAAAAGCAAAAATAAGTGGGATTACATCAAACTTAAAAAGCTCTGCACAGCAAAAGAAACATCAGACGAAATGAAAAGGCGACCTCAGGACTAGGAGAAAATATTTGCAAACTGTCTATCTGATAAGGGCTTAATATCTAAAATATATAAAGAACTCATACAATTCAATAGCAAAAAGTCAAATAATTTAACTAAAAAGTGGGTAGAGGACATGAATAAATATTTTTTCAAGGAAAATGTGCAAATGGCCATCAGGTACATGAAAAGATGCTCAGCATCACTAATCATCAGGGAAATGCACATCAAAACCAATGAAATATCACCTCACACCTGTTAGAATGGCTTATCAAAAGGAAAAGAGGTAAGTACTGGCAAGAATGTGGAGAAAAGGAAGTGCTTGTGCACTGTTGATGGGGAAGTAAACTGGTGCAACCACTATGGGAAACAGTATGAAGTTTCCTTAAAAAATTGAAAATAGAACTACTACATCATCCAGCAATCCCACTTCTGGGTATATATTCAAGGGAAATAAAATCAGGATCTTAAAGCAATATCTACACTCCTATGTTCATTGTATTATTATTCATAATATCCAAGACATGGAAACAACCTAAGTGTCTGTCTATGGACCAATGGATAAAGAAGTGGTATATAGATATACATGGCACATAAATACTAAGTAAAATAAGTCAGACAGAGAAAGACAAATCCTGTATGATCTCACTTATATTTGGAACCAAAAATAGCCAAACACATAGAAACAGAGAGTAGAGTGGTGGTTTCCAGGGGCTGGGGGGTGGGGGAAATGGGGACATGTTGGTGGAAACATACAAACTTCTAGTTATAAGATGAATAAATTCCTGGGAGCTAATGTACAGCATGGTGACTAGAGTTAACAAGACTGTGTTATATATTTGAAAGTTGCTGAAGGAGTAGATCTTAAATGTTCTCACCACTAAAAAAAAAAGGGTAATTATATGAGGTGATGGGGATGTTAACTAACTTTATTGTGGTAATCATTTCACAACATATGTGTATCAAATCATCAGATGGTACACCTCAAACTTATACATTGTTATATATTAATTATATCTCAATAAAGCTGGGAAAAAAGAGAATGTCATGTCCAAAAATGGAACACTATGCAGAAGATGATTTCTATACAAGGGTACAAAGTGATCTCCAGGATTTATAGATAAGTGCAATAAGTAAGGTGCAACACTGTATATATAATATATCTCTCAAGTGAGAAAAGAGAGGAGATACAGATATGGATTTATTTTCTTATTATGTATGCAAAAAAAGAAACACTGAAAAGACAAACCAGATACTGAGACAACTATAGGTGAAGTGGAAAAATGTGTGGAATAGAACCGGAGGGGAAACCTATCTGAATATATTTTTCATTATATAATTTTGGCATTGAAAACCTATAGTAAATGTATTATATGCTTAAAAACTAAAAAGTGAAAAAAAATTCCCAAAAATAAAAAAATAAAATAAATATCTAACAGGTAGTTTTTAAAGTAAATCATAAAGAGAAAAGAACTATTTCAATAATTTAAAATTATTATTGTAAAACAGTAATCTGACTATACACTTTTAGTGGATATATAGTAAGAAGCCATAAAAAGAGCAAAAATTTATTTAATTTTATTCCATAGATTGTTAGTGATAATGTTGGAATTAACGACTTGAATCTCTTTTACGCACATTATAAGACAATGAAAATAAATAGTTATGTTAAGAATGTTTGAAAGCAACATTTTCAGTGTAAGATATAGAAGGCATAAGTATAAAAATCAAAGAATATAAGAAAAATTCTATAATATCAGAATAAGAAATATTAGTAAGAACTTTTGAATATTTTGTTTCAAAATTACATATTTTCTAGATTTGTCCACTGCAAAGGCTTAAGGGAAATAACAACGCATCATCAATGGGCACACCCCATTGATTGAGACTGAGCTCTCTAAATACCGTTCCTTCTGAAAAGAAGCAAGGATTCTGGAGCAATAGTTGTATCCAGGTTTGGGGAAGGAGATACGTTCCATGACGCTGGAATGTTTCATTATCCTAGAAATTAAGGGGGCTCCAAAGGCTAATAAGAATGCGTTTCCAAAAGACACACGGGCCAAAAAAGGAGTTCTCAGTGGCCAAGGATGGGACTATTAGATTATTAATAATAATAAATGTAATCAATTGAAAACATTGACTATATAAAAACCCCAGAGTTCAAAATGATACTTAATAAAAAAAAAAAGAAAGAAAACGAGTCACTGGACACCACTGGAAGTAACTACAGCAAAAACAACTTACTGCAAAAACTGGAAATTAAAAAGAAAGAATTAGACATTTAGTCTGTCTTTTCTTATGATCTGTGTTTCAGAGTCATGAGAAAACCTTAGACAACAAGAAAATAGTTCTTTATTATAGAAGAATTCCAGTTAAACATGTGGAAGAAATGATGTAATTGTAAAATTACTATTTTGCAACTGTTATTGATCCCAAATCGATGAAACTCTGGGTGGACGTGTAATGGGGAGCTTTGTAGTGGGAAGTGGGAAGGATGAGACGGCCACCCTCTGAATCCATTCATCAATCACGCGTCACTGTCTATAGGAAATCCAGACACTAGCACCACTGATGAAGTATTCTTGCCAAAAAAAATGTCAAAACTAAATCTAACCAAACTTATAGAGTTAACTCCCATTCACAGGAAACACATGGATAGAGAAACAAGGTAAGACCCCAAGGATGCAAATTCAGAATGTACGACATTTTATACATGGCTGACTTGGTTTCTGCAACCTGCCAATGACTGGCATGGAAAAAGTAAGGAAGCAAAACTCTAGATTAAAAGAGGTTTTAAGACATGACAACCAGGCCAGCCCTAGTGGCCTACTGATTAAGTTTGGCACACTCCACTTTGGCGGCCAGGGTTCACCTCCCCGGGGTGGACATACACCACTTGTCTGTCAGTGGCTATGCTGTGATAGCAGTGCACAGACAACAAGAGGAAGACTGGCAGTGTATATTAGCTCAGGGCAAATCTTCCTCAGGAAAAAAAAAAAAAGAGATAACCAAAGGTAATGAGTGAACCTTATTTGGATTCTGACATGAACCAATCAAATGTAAAAATGACATTTTTGAGACAATTGGGAAATTTTTTTTAAATGTACATTATTTTAACTCTTTTTTTTTTTAATGCTTTTTGGTGAGGAAGATTGGCTCTGAGCTAGCATCTGTTGCCAATTTTCCTCTTTTTTTTTCTCCCCAAAGCCCCGGTACACAGTTGTATGTCCTACCTGTAAATCATTCTAGTTCTTCTATGTGGGATGCTGCGGGCTTGATAAGTGGTGTGTAGGTCCGTGCCCAGGATCTGAACTGGCGAAACTCTGGCTGCCAAAGTGGAGTACATGGACTTAATCACTTAGCCACGGAGCTGGCCCCTGGGAAAATTTTTTTACGGACAGGTATTATATGAAACGGAAGAATGATTGTTAATTTTATTAAGTATGATAATGGCATCATGGTTACGAAGCAGTCATATTTGTATAGATGCCTTCTGAACTATGTACTGTAAAATGACGTGATATCTGGAATTTGCTTTAAAACACTTCAGCAAAGAAAAAAAGAAAGAGAAGAAGGAATAAATGAAGCAAATATGACAAAATCTTAACAATTGCTGCTCTAGGTAAAGGATATATGGAGGTTCTTTATATTATTTTCTAAACTTCTAACTATATTTCAAAAATACATAATACAATTTTAAAACCAAAAAATTATTTTGGACAATAGTATATTAAAACAACTTCTGGGGAAAGCATCGAAGAGCCATTTGACAGTCGTCTGAGGACAAACGGAGAAAACTGGGAACAGCCTCATTCAGGAGCAGAGTTTTTCCGGGACTCTGCTGGTTACTCGCTGACAGGGACTAGCAGCGCCCTTGACTGACTTGGACCTCGGTCGTTACATTAAGAAGAAATGCAGGGAGTGTGATTTGCGTGCTACAGCTTCTGGGACGGGGACTGGGGATTCTTCTTCCCTCGCTCCACTCCCAGGAAGGATTTGGTTGTACCAGTCAAGCGTCTAGGAACACCATGTTTGGGGTGGGCTTTCCTTGAGAAGAGCCAAGAGGTTCAATGTTCTTTCTTTCATATGGCCTTCTTTCTTGGCTTTTAGAATTTCTTTGTCCATTTGGATAATTTTATTAAATCTTGACCCTTGCGTACACGTCTTTTTCATACCCTGTGTGATGGAATGGGAAATACACACGAAGCACTTCTGCGGAACGCGGGAGTGTGGTGACTGCGTTGAGGAAAGCCCTCTGCGAGGATAGCGGACCACTGGCTGCTTTATTTCATGGGACGAAACTCGAAAGAATGACTGACAGACAAACTGTGGTTACTCAGATTTGGGTGTTACAGGCATTTTCTTGAAAATGAATGTCACCCCGATCACTTCAAGGGAAACAACTGATTGGATTTTTTGCCAGAGATAAAATTCAAGTCCTCAGGAGAATAGATATTAGATATTAGATAGGAGATAGATATTAGAAAATTAAAATTTTGAAAAACTTGCGTTCATCACCGTTAGCTCGAAAGTCTCCCAATCTTAAAGGCGTTTCTAATGAGAGCAATGGTGACATTAACAAACGTCGTTTTCTTTGATAATGTAATATTGAAGTGTGTGAACATTTGGAAGATGTGCATAAATTAGTGAACCAATATTTTCCAAATGACCCTTATACTATATTACAAAATCATACATGAGTAAAATATCCATTGGAAATGTAAGAGAGACTCACGGATTCAAACTTAACATTTGGAGCCGTGAATCAATGTTACGAATATAAAGAGATCCCGAGACCAAAAAGTTTGAGAACCACCGGTCTAGGTCAGATAAACTGGATGAGTCTGGTTCACTAAGGTTGGGAGACGATCCCAGAGTGTCAGTCCAAAACTCTAACTAGTAATAGAGCATTTTGCCTGTAATCTCCCTGTATGTGTAAGCATGTATCTATAAATGCCAATTAGAAGGCACGAAAACATCATGACCTTTGAGGACATTGATTCAGGAGAACTGGGTCTTAAATTCAGAAGCATCTGTTGGTTACCAGGTACTTCAGAATCTGCCGCTATGGTGTGGGAATTTAGCTGGTGCTCCATCACTTCCTTTTTTTATAGCCAGAGTTTTTGTTAATTCCCTCGTGGGCTCCTGAACCGAAGGACTTGAAACGAAATATATTTGCAGGCTGAAGATGGTTCCTTCTGATAAAGAGCTGGAATTAGGGTTGGATTTGATGTATGAAATTGGATTGAAACATTTAATTCCTATCTCTAATTGTTTTAACAGAAGGGAAACTTTTGTTGCTGTGCAAGTGCCTTTAAAAAGTCAGATGGCAAGTTCTGAATTTAGACTTGACCCCATATCTGGGCTTGACAATCTGTCGAGGGTTCATGGAATCCACTCACTGTAATCCAGAGGGCACTTAAGAAACTTCCAAAGAACAATATCCTCAGGCGTTTACTGACATGCTTTTCTGTGGAGTCTCCTTGTGGAGTGAAGTTCGCAGAGAAGTATTTTCAGATTGTTCTGTCACTTGATAGCCCCCAAAGGGAAGCTGAATGTACCTTTGGAAGGCTGGAAAAAAGCAGTCATCCCTGCCCTGCTGGGCAGTGGTAGCCAAGGCGACCGACGGAACATATGAGAGTGGAATCCTGGCTGGGAAAGAGCAGGTAGAGGGGGCCCTGGCTGTGAGCTCCCCGGGCCTCCCTGAGGGCGGTGCTGGTTTAAGTTGAAACCGCCCCTTTGCTGGGTGATTTCCCTTTCCTACTTGCATTAGCATTGTTCTTGGAGTTCCTGGAGCTTTCCTGAGAACATGTGGGATGGGGTTCACCGGGCTTACCCTGAGCCTAGAGAGGCGCCTGTGTCCCCAAACTCACATCTTGGGCAGAAGCGGGCTGTGGAGCCCTCCTGAGTCCTTCAGGTTCCTGAGTGACAGATGGGCCATTCCTGGAGATCTGGAGCTGATGAATGGGGAGCAAAGGGGGTGAATTGCCCAGGCTATTGATGGATCCTGAACTCTCTCAGGCTGCATACCCTGTCCCCCGGGTTTTGTGCCACAAAGCCCCGTGTAGAAAACCCAATCAGCCGGCTCTAGCCCCAGGTCATGATGCAAGAGAGAAAGTACTAGAGTAGCAGTTAGCCTTTACTTCCGTTTCTGCTCTAACAGCTGTGTGACTTTGGGCAACTCACAACTTCTCTAGGTAAATTTCCTCATCTGCAAATGAGTGAGTAGGGCTCACATCACTAAAATCCCTTCTGGCTTGGGCATTTGTGAGACTGTCTCCCAGTCACAGTCGGAATGGTCCTCAAGAAAACAAGTGAGCACAAGCAATCTCTTTCAAGGTTTCCTCCAACAACCCTGGTCCTGATGTATTTTCCTATAAGGAAGGAAAGGAAATCACTCCCGCGGGTTCTGTGATGGGCTTCTAAGTGGACAAAGTGTTGGAGGAAATGCAGGAGCTGCAGATTTGCCCGGGTAGAATAATAGCAGTTTGTTGAGGGCTTCCTGTGTGCCAAGAACTCTTCTAAGTACTGAGGTGACTAACTCATTTTAGCCTGACATTAGGGCTTTGGGGTATATACTGTCTATCATCCCCTTCATAGATGGGGAAAATGAGGCAGAGAGAGGTTAAGAAACTTGTCCAAGCTTACACAACGAGCAAGAGGCAGAGCTAGTTGCAAAGCCAATCAGTCTAGCTTCCGAGTCTCAGACCCTGAACCACTACCTCCCCAATCTCTTATTTCTCATCTGTCTTCCCAAGGCACTGTTACTTTGACCTCATATTCAGAATCTCCCTCTAAGATTAGCCCTTGTACGTGAGTGTCCTGTTTGAATGTCTTCCCAGGATTATTTCTTTGCCCACACGTGCAATCCATGCATCATGTATTGCTCAGGCCTCTCGGGGTGGAGAATTAGCCATTGGCCTCTCAGTAGGGATAGCTGACTCCACTCCCACCCCAACTGCACCATTCAGTTTTGGATGGAATAGAGTTATCTCTTTAAGATAGAAAGTTTTGTTTGGTGATGAAAGGGAGTTGACTGTCTTCCAAGAGGCCAATAAATCAACACGCTCACAATCAAGCAGCTTCTGGCTCTCACTATCTCATCAAATAATTCATTGGTTTGACTTTTCACATTCCACATGACTTTTTTCTTCATTACGTAAATATTGATGATGTCAAGCTGAAATTGCCCCTTCTAATCATACATGATCACTCTCTGGCCTTATGGTTCTCAGTCTGTCTCCTCTACTCGTCATTGAAGAACTGAGGAAGTACGTCACAGATGATCTTATAGAATCAAAAAGCATTCCGTATCTAGATTGATTATGTGTTCAAAAACACCGGATTTCAGAGATTAAAATAGTTGGCTATTTTGTAAATGAAAGCAGCCTCAGCAAAATTAGTGCTTGAAATTGTTCACAAGGACACAATGCTAATGCATTTGGAAAAAAGCATGTAGGATGGTTTATGGTTCCATCACAACAGGAAGTTCTTTTCATTTTCCCTGATTTTTGCCTCTGTTCCATGTTAGGAAAAGGACAGCAGAGAAGACTTTAGGTTGTTTGAGAAGATTTAGGTTGCATGAGTACCTGTTGGCAAGGGCACTGGCGCTCTCCAATGTGCTCGTACGTGCACCTCCTCCAGTGGTTCTTTCTCAGTGGTTCTTGATGGGGAGGGGGCAGTAGGTTTCCCTCCATCAGGGGGAATTTGGATATTTCTGTGGGGGTTTGTGGTTTGTCACAATGGCAGAAGAGATGCTACTGGATTTAGAGCTTGGGTTGGTGGTTTTGGGGCCAGCTCTGTAAAGCCCCAAGCAGAATTTTTTATTTTATTTATTTATTTTCTGAGGAAGATTAGCCCTGAGCTAACTACTGCCAATCCTCCTCTTCTTGCTGAGGAAGACTGGCCCTGAGCTAACATCCGTGCCCATCCTCCTCTACTTTATACGTTGGACACCTACCACACCATGGCTTTTGCCAAGCGGTGCCATGTCCGCACCTGGGATCCGAACTGGAGAACCCCGGGCCTCCAAGAAGCGGAACGTTCGATCTTAACTGCTGCGCCACTGGGCCGGCCCCTTATTTTATTTTTTTTGAGGAAGATTAGCCCTGAGCTAACATCTGTGCCCATCTTCCTCTATTTTATATGTGGGACGCCTGCCACAGCATGGCTTGACAAGTAGCGGGTAGGTCTGTACCCGGGATCTGAACCAGCGACCCCTGGGCCGAAGTGGAGCATGTGAACTTAACCGCTAGGCCACTGGGCCAGCCCCAATTTTGTATTATTTTTGAGCTTTATTGAGATATAATCCAAATACACCACAATTCACCCATTTAAAGTATACAATTCAATGGATTTTAGTATATTCACAAAGTTGTGTAACCATCACCACAATTAATTTTAGAACATTTTTATTACCACAAAAAGAATCCCCATATGTATTATCAGTCATTCCTGATTTCCCAGTTCCAGACAACCACGAATCTACTTTCTGTCTTTATAGATTTGTCTTTTTTGTACATTCTGTATAAATGGAATCATATAATACGTGGTCTTTTGTGACTGGCTTCTTTCATTTAACATATTGTTTTCAAAGTTCGTCCATGTTGTAGCATGCATATCAGAACTTAATTTCTTTGTATTCAGAATAATATTCCGTTGTATGGGTATATCACATTTTTTAAATCTGTTCTTCAGTTAATGGACTTTTGGGTAGTTTCTACCTTTTGGCTATCATGCATGTTATGTCTGCTATGAATATTCATGTACAAGTTTTTGTGTGGTCGCATGGTTTCATTTCTCTTGGGTATATACCTACGAGTAGAATTGGTGGGTTGACATAGTGTAATTCTGTGTTTGATCTTTGGAGGAACTGCCAGACTGATTTCTAAAGTGAGTCAATCATTCTACCTGTCTGCCCCCAGGAGTGCCTGAGGGCTCCAATTTCTCCACATCCTCCCCAACATTTGTTTTTACCTGTCTTTTTTGATATAGCCATCCTAATGGTGTAAACTGGTACCTCGTTGTGGTTTTGCTTTGCATTTCCCTGATGACTGGCGATGTTGAACATCTTTTCATGTGCTTATTGGCTATTTGTATGTATTCTTTGGATAAACGTCTATTCAGATCCTTTGCTCACTTTTAAATTGGCTAATTTATCTTTTTATTGTTGAATTGTAAGACACCTTTATATATTCTAGATACAAGTCCTTTGTCAGATAGATATATGACATACAAAGTTTCTCCCTTTCTGTGGGTTGTTTTTTCTCTTTCTTGATGGAGTCCTTTAAAGCACAAAAGTTTTTAACTTTGGTGATGTGAAGGTGGTCTTTGCTCCATAAATTCTCCCACCAGAATGCCAGGAGCATGAGTGCTGCCAAAGGTCAGGGTAAAAGGCCGTTGGTTTATGTTGGTCTCAAACCAACGCTCTTAATGCTTCCCGAAATCTTGAAATCCACAAAAGCTTATTTTGCCCTTTCCTCTCCAAAAATCTCACTAATATCCTGTATACGACTTTTCTGCTTAAAGATTTTGTTTCTATGCCTCAGCAGCGAGTAGCTCAGATTTAATTGAATTTCTCTTCCCCTTGCTGTATTTTATGTCTGACTAAACCTCCCATTGAAGATCTATTGGATTGATGTTTAGTTGGTAAGTCTCACTTTGTGATATTTTAGCATTTTCAGAGCATGTGGTGTGCTTGGCTGCTTACGTGCAAAAGCCCATAAACGTGACAATCATGGTATTTTGTGGGAATAGCAAGAAATGCGACAATGCTAAGCATTGCCCATTTAAGCAGCTGGGGGCAGGTAGTAAAACTGAGGTCTGAGCAGAGGAGAAGAGGAAAGACAATGAGAAGAGAAAAGGAAAGTAAAAGAGAAGAGGTAGATGAAGATGGAGAATGAAAGGAGGAAGTGGGAGGAAGAAGTGTAGAACTGGGAGAAACAGAGAAAGAAAAAAGGCAGAAAGCGCTCTCAGGAGTGGTTGCCTCTTATTCAAACCCTGCCCACTCCCTTCCTTCCCACAGCTGGGGAAGGACATGCAGCTCCCTGTGTAAACCCACCCCAGCACTTCCCAGCCGGCATGATGCAGCGGGGAGACCTGTCTTCTCCCTCAGCGGGTATCAGAAGGCACAGAAAGTGGCTTTTATGTTGTCCTCAGTCCTAACACAGTGACAGGTACAGAAGACTGAGAGATTATACAAGAGCTTCTGCAGTCTGCAGTGTGACTTGTAACGGTACTAAGCAATACTTGTAATTGAATCTCAATCCTGTAGCATGTAGCTGGCCTGTGAATGAGCCGCGCTGGCCACCCGGAACCCACCATAAGCTAGTGTGGATTTGTTCTCCCCGTTACGTCTGCACTTAAAGGGGAAAGTCTTAAAGTGAACTTTTAAAAATTAAGATTTAATTGAAAGTAAAAAGTCTATTCTATATGTTTAAAGGGAAGTAGGAGATATGAAGGTGGGTGGAATAGAGTATCATTCACAATTTTCTTGTATAATGCAATCATAGCATGACTGAGTGCAATCATGCCATAATTTAGCTATCTCGGAAAACATAGCGAACAAATAAAAAATTACAGAGGAAGGAACAAGAGGAATGTGTTGCTCCTTAACACCTTTAGCTGTGTCTTCAGTTTTAAGTTTATTAGTTCAACGATCATTTGACAATATTGGGTGAGTGCCACCGCCACAGGCCACCTCACAGTCCTGGTGGGTTGGTGATTATCCCACGAGGCCATTATTCTGAAACGATGATGTCAAAGTAAATTCAGCAACCATAATCTCCCAGGAACAGATTCCTGGGAAAGACGCTGACGTCTCGGTTTAAAAGAAAGTAAGAATGTGGGAAGTCCATCCATGGAAATGGTCCCACAAGACATTAGTCACTGGATATACATTTGTTATTTTGTTATTTGTACCAATATTTCCCGTCAATAAAAAAATGCAACTGCTTCTGGTTCTCATTGCTGCTTTCAAATCTCATTTCCTACAAGGGAGTCTAATTTAGAAGAAGCCAGGCAAGGCATAAACACATCTGTCCAGGCAGGCCAGCGTGGAAGACTAGAGAAGTGACAGCCTGCATGACTTCCAATGAAGCTTAATTACTTCCATTGATATATTCACTGCATAAACAGCATAGTCACCTTTAGATATCAACTCGTCAAAATTATGTGTCTAAATTCTCCTCCACTTGGGCAGTGAGGAGGGGCTATTATCCTTTGCAGGATGCTCTGTTACTCGTGACTCATGTCCTGTCTTCATTGCTCTATTGATTGTAAGACTGCTGATCAGTGGTCAGAATCACAGCTCTATTGGATGGAGCTGCTTAGAAATTAATCAAAAGCATATTTCCAATTTAGTAGCACCTGCTCTTGCCTGAAGTGCAATAAGGATGATGAGTTATCTTCTAATTTCCCTCTGTGAAGAGCTTCTCACAAAAATGATGCCTGTATCACGGTTTTATATCTATCTATCTATCTATCTATCTATCTACCTACCTACCTACCTATCTATCTTCACAGCTAGCAAGAAATGCTTTTATTATTATTGCAGTTTATTACTTGGCTTATTTAAGCTGAAGTGGAGGGCAAAGCATAACAGAGAGCTCATAACAATCAGGATCCCTAAATTTAAGGCATTTAGCAGCTTTCCAACATATGGGAAATGTGAGCTTTGGAGCTGAGTGGTCTTAGGTTAAGAGAGCAGGTCCACACTGAGGAGCAGGGCTCCCTCTTAGAGCCACTATTTCCTTATTAGTAAAAATTTTTTTATTGTTGGAAGAATGTAAGTGTGATTGCATATTTAAGGTATGTTATATTAATAGATACACAAAATATGCTACTTCTCTTTCATCTTTTCATAGGACTATTATGTAAAACTCTACGTTTTCTCCCATCTCTTGAGCGAACAGTGGCATAGTTAGTAATTTCAGTGCCCTGGCTATCCTGATTTGTGGTTCATAACTGGTAGCCCTTAACCTCAAGTCTTTTTCTCCCTTCTCCCATAATATGTTACAGTACAACCACATAATATGCGCATTTATCTCATGAGAACTTAATTGTACACACGTGTGGGAAAAATGCTGTTGGTGATTGTCATAGTCATTCCCCTGTATGAACTGATAGCCGCCCCACCACAAACGTGCGGTAGGAGATGAAATCTACTCTTCCTTAGCAGATCTCAGTTCCCATTTGCTTCTTGTAGCATCAGTGCAATTTTAGTGTTTAAATACACATTTTAAAATATGATATG
This sequence comes from Equus quagga, assembly GCF_021613505.1. Lineage (NCBI taxonomy): Eukaryota > Metazoa > Chordata > Mammalia > Perissodactyla > Equidae > Equus > Equus quagga. The sequence continues at coordinate 64,637,395 of NC_060269.1, forward strand.
CTCCCTAAATAGAAACTGAATGCTTTGGTGGTCAACTGAAGAAACAGTTCCAATGTTGGAGGACTGACTTTTTTTGGACCTGTGGAGAGTTGTTAGTTGCCTGTGTGGCTTGAAATACGAGTATGCTTACTCTACTTTGTGGGCTAGTTAAGAGTTTTTCAAGGATATTTTTTACAACTTACCAACCTACATGTCATTTTTTGCCTTAGACTTCAGAACCTAATCCTCTATAGCAGGCACAATTATGCCAAGCTCCACTTATTGTCCACTTTCAACTATGCTCATAATTATTGGACAATAAATATTACAGAATTCTTTTAAATCCTTTGGAAAAGTGTGAATGTGTTTGCTGATGCTAGCCCTTTTATGCTCTGTCCAATCCTACTTATCACAACAAAACTTGCCTTTTGCTGCATACCGTTAGAACCAGGGAGCTTTCAAATGCCTGAGCTGGAAGAAACCCAGCTCTCCTTTCAATCCCATAGTACAGTGATTTTGCCAGAGTCTCACAGCAAAGTAGAGGCAGAACGATAGATCTCATTTGCTGGCAGATCAAAAATCTCTAGTAAAATAAAGATATATTAAAAGTAAACCACATTTAACCATTGAAATATTAGTTTTTCAAATTAAACTAACTTTACCCAAGAGAGAGCTTCCCATGAAGGATACGCTGGGACCAAAGAGCTCTGACAAGGGCAGAAAAGTCCAGAAAACAAAATGCTCAGAGAGGACAAGTCCAAGCGAAGGGCTACCCTGAGGGGTCTGGGCTTCTGTGGGGATGGCAGGAAGCCAGGGGCCTCCTCCAAAAGGCAAAGACACTGAACATTCAGGGCCTGCCGAGGATGAGTTATGCCCTAGGAGCAGAGGTGGGTTGGGAAAAGACTAGCCCTCACAAAGACTGAAAATGGCCTTGAATCATCTCCATCCCTGACTGACTCAAGGTGATCCTCCTTTAGCCTATCTGCCTCCCAGAAGGGAAGTAAATCCTCCTTGGGGTAAGATAGTACCACCCATGGCCTCTGTGGCTTTTCATACATAATGCTTAGCACTCAATAAAACATTTACTAGGCATGCCAAGACACACGGCAATATATTTGAAAACCAGGAGAGAAAAGGCAATAGATACAAGCCCACAGATAACTCAGATATTGGAATAATCAGATATTGATCATTATAATGATCGTGATTAATATATTCAAAGAAAAGACGACAAGATGGAAAATTTCACCCGAACACTGGAACCTATAAAAGAATCTAGAACTTAAAGATACTATAACTGTAGAGGGTTTAAAAGCAGATTAGATATATCTAAAAAGAGACCTAGAGAAATGGATGCTGAATTAGTAGAAAATATACAGGCTGAAACCTTGAGAGAAGCAAAAGGATGGAAAACAGAAAAAAGGGTATAAGAGACAAATGGGACATGGGGAAATGGTTAACACGTAAGTGAATAACCAGACAGAGAGGAGAGAGAGAAGAGGGCAGGGGAAATATTTGAAGATATATTAGCTGAGATGTTCCCAAAATTGATGAAAGAGTCAAATCACAGATGTGATGAGTGCAATAAACCCAAGGAAATGCGAATAAAAGAGATCCACGCCTAGCTCTCAAACAGTAGAACTGTTGAAGCCCAAAGACAAAGAAAAGCTTAAAAAGAAATAGAAAAATGATGTGTCAACTTCAAGATCAGGTGACTTTTCAACACAAACAATGTAAGTCGGAAGACAATGAAATCACGTCTTAAAGTGCAGAAAGAAATCACTTCCTATGCGGCTTACATACGTGGTGAAAACACTTCAGAAATGATGGGAAAAAAAAGAAGACATTTCAGATAAGCAAAAACGAAAAGTATTTGTCACTGGCAGAGCTGCACTGAAAGAAAAATTAAAGGTTGTCTTCATACTTTCCAGGTAGGAAGCATAGAAATTTAAGAAGAAATAAAAGGCAATAAAATATGTGGGTATATACATAAATGAATATTTGCTATATAGGAAATGAAAGTAATGTTTTAGTGGATTTGAATACATGTAGAATAAAAATATGACATTGATAGCACACAAAATTGAGATGGTAGTAAAGAGAGTATATTAGTCACTCTAAGTCAATCTAAGAGATTTATTATATATGCGTGTACGTAAAGACACATATTATAAGAGATTTATTATAAAGAATTGGCTCATGAGACTTATGGAGGCTGAGAAGTCCCACGATCTGCCATCTGCAAGTTGAAGACCCAGGAGAGCCAAAAGTGTAAGTTCTAGTCCAAAAAGCAAAAGTCCCAAAACCCAGGAAAAATACACATTTCAGTTCAAGTTCGAAGGCAGGAAAAAGGCAAAGCTCAGCAAGCACTCAGGCAGCAGGAGTTCCCTCTGGCTCAGCTGTTTTGTTCTGTGTAGGCCCTCAGTGGCTTGGACGAGGCCCGCCCACACTGGGGAGGGGCTCAGCCTACCAATTCAAGAGTTAATCTCACCTAGAAACACCCTCACAGGCACACCCAGAATAATGTTTGGCCACATGTCTGGGCACCCAATGGTCCAGTCAAGCTGACATATAAAATTAATCATCACATAGAGTTAAAGAGTTCTAAGATGTTCTAATTCAGGCAAGTGATGAAAGTTTTAATTTATATGAGAGTCTGCTAAGTCAAGGGTGCATGCGTATTGAACCTCTAGGGTAAACATGGACAGAATACACAGTTAAAAGTTTATGGAGGGAAAGATAGAATAATATAAAGAATTAACCTTAAAAAAGGTATGAACAAAAAAAAGGACAAAGAAAATATAGGAATAAATAGATTTTACTCCAAATACTCATTAATTAAATTTAACAGACAAAATACTCTTGTAATGGACAAACATTGTCAAACTGGATAAACAAAAAACTACTAGGTGCAGTTTATAAGAAGCTCTCGTTAAATATAAAGTTATGGAAAGCAAGGAAGTTCAAGCTATCAGTAAGAGTGATTCAAAAGATGAGTCACGCATCCTAAGCAGAGTAGAGAAGACATTCAACAGAAAAAGGCCTATGAAAAGGGAGGGAATAGTTCAGTTGTTTTCAACCTTGGCTACACATTAAAATCACCTGGGGGAGTTTTTCTTTTTAATTAAACTTCTTATTTTCAAATAATTGTAGATTCACATGCAATTGTAAGAATAAAACAGAGAGATTCCGTGTGTCCTTCATCCAGTTTCCCCCAGCGGCAGCATCTTGTGAAACAATAGCACAATATCACAACCAGGATATTGACATGGATGCAGTCAAAACACAGACCATTTTCATCTCCTCAAGGACCCCTCAAGTTGCCCTTTTATAGATACACTCATTCCCTTCCCGCCTCTACCCTGCCTTAACCCTGGGCAACCACGAATCTTTTCTCCATTTCTGCAATTTTGTCATTTCAATAACGGTATATAAATAGAATGATACAGCAGGTAATCTTTTGCAGTTGGCTTTTTCACTCAGCATAGTTCCCTAGAGAGTCATCTGGTTTGTTGGCATACATTGTTGCTCCTTTTCAGTGCTAATTAGCAGTCTATAAGATGTACCACTGTTTCACCATTCACCCATTGAAGGACTTCCGGGTTGTTTCCAGTTTCCGGCTGTTATGAATGAAACTGCTATAAACATTCATGTGCAGGTTTTTATGTGAATGTACATTTCCATTTCTCTGGGGAAAATGCCCGCAAGGGCAATTGCTCGGTCATATGTGTTTAGTACTTAAAGAAACTGTCAAACTGTGTACAGAGTTGCTGTACAGTTTTGCATTCTCATGAGTAACGTTTCTTAACAGATTCTCCACACCCTAGGAACTAGTTATTATGGCCAAGTGGATGGTGCTTTGATTGGCCAGTCCTGGATTATGTACGTGCCATCGCAACAGGAAAGTTCGGCTCCACCCCAACCACATGGCCTAAGAGTAGATGCCCACATCAGGAGGCCCATGTAATACAAATACCGCCAGAAAGCTGATATCTGATTCCGAACTATGTGCCAGGCAGTGTTCTAAGCATTTATATATCCTATCTCATTTAATCCTCTCAACAATACAGGTACTATGACTCCATTTTACAGATGAAGCACCTGAGGCCCCAAGATTAAATAACTTGCCTGAAGTCACACTGCTGTAAGTGGAGAGCCAGAGTTCCAACTCAGCACCCCCAGCTGCAGAACCTGTGTTCTTCTTCTTCTGCCATGCTTCCCCCAAAGACGGGGAAAGGCGTCTGTGCAGGCAAAATTCATAGATCCTATAGGAAGGCTCTTTCCTGTCTGGGAGGTGTCCTCCTCCCTCAGGGTCAGCTATTTTCACTCCTCCCTCCAAGCCTCTTCCTTCCAAGCGGTTCTCCTGCCTCCCGTCCCCACTGGATTTCCCTTAATCTTCCTCCATGATTCTAGGAACACGGCTGCCCTCACACTCCCAGGGGTAGGGTGGGAAAGGAGATGCTGACACAAGATAGTTCTCCCCCGCTTACTAACTCACTGTTAGAGATTAAAAGAAGAGAAAGAACACCACCACCACAAACATCCCAGAGCAGAAGGCCAGCTCCCTAGTCCTTTTGGATTATGGATTAATACAGCTTCTCAGGTTTCAGTGACAGGTTTTCTCTTTCAGTGGGCTTGGAGTCTTGCAGGCGACGACTTCTCACTCCCAGGGTGCGCTGGCTCGGGCCAGCATCCATGTTACCATCTTCTCCTTGACTTTCAGGTGGCCCATGCCAAGCACACCATCAACACCTCATGAAAGGCCGGTGCAAGCTTTCTCTCACCCCATTGACTTTGCTTAACTTGGGTGCCAGCACAATGCAATTCCAAAAAAAGTATTGAGCGTTTGCCAGGTATTGCGTGGGATCAGCTGTTTGAATTTCCCAGAAAGCAAGAAGGATATTCACCGTCACATAAGCTTAAAATTTCCTTCCAGGAGCTCTATAGGTGAGAGAGGGAGTGAGAAGGAAAGGGTCCAGAATGAGCTTTAGCCTTCTCAGAGCTGCTTAACTGGAGGATTGGAGCTGGGAGGGGGCCATAAGAGGACAAAGATGATGCACAGCCAAGGGAGGAAAGAAAGAATGGTAAAGGGGAGCATTCAAGCAGGGCAGTGCTGGCTGAAAAGGTGCATTATAGCCCAACTAATCTTGATTTTCCTGTTCTCTCCTTTCTTTGCCATAGCTCATCATTGCCATGCTTTCTGAGCTGATAGTTGTCCGTAAAGTCAAATCTGTGGTCCGACAGTGGACTAGAATATTTTCCTTTGGCGATCTTTTGGAAATAGGGAATATATGGCTGTCATGCTTCTGATCGTCCTGTTCATACTTCCTTCACTCTCTTTCTATGGGGGACAAGCTGTGTGTAAATTACCCAAGTTTTTCACTGTAGATGTGGATTCAGCATCAGCTAAAATGTGCACCCTGGGGAGGTTATAATAGAGGTTTTTCACACCTCAAACTATAGACTGAAATAAGCTTTGCATCTTTGCATCATAGACCCATCAAGTTGTTCTATATTATAACTCTGAAGTGTTATTTCCCTGACTAAAATGCCTGCTCATTAGAGTCCAGCCCTGCATTAAATGATTTTAGCCAACATTCAGCCAATAGTCCCCTTTTATTCTCTCAGCAGTATTTTCTTTTTAAGATTAAAAAAAACACCTCAAAGGACCATTTGACTTTGCAAAAGGCAATGTGAGGGCACATTGATTTTTACCCCCAGCAATCGAGGTAAATTTATCCCCGTCTGGACTAGAAGCCATTTAAAAAGTGTGGTGCATCGAGGCTGAAGATTAGAAATGCCTGATGTAAGAAGACTGGATTCTTTAAAAATATATAAATATATGTATTCATTTTTATCAAAGCAATACATGTACATATTTTTCAGTCAAATAGTAGTGTAATATTTATAATGACAAATAGCTGCCTCCTAACTCTTCCTTTCCACCCCAGATTTCTGCTTCCTAGAGGCAACCACTGGAAATTCTTTTTCTCTTGCTATTTACTTTGATTATTCTAAATAGATACTTAAATTGCTGTTTCTTGACTTTTCAGTTTTGCATTTTATCCATATTACCTGGTGACTTCTCGCTGCAGAAGCCGGATTTAGCATTCTGACTTTGTGTTTCACACACACAGCCTCACAGAATTCGAACCCTTGTTTGGTTGGATCCCTCCCAGAGTGTAAGCAATGCTGTAGTGATGTAAATGAATATCGCTCCCCGAGGAGCCGAGGAGTTTACGATGTTTGCATTTCTGTGTCAACTTTTATTTCCCAAAGTAAATTTCCTTGAATTTTTCTTTTCCTTGGCTTCCTTAAAATTTCCTGCTGTTTGCATATCCTCCTTTTGATACCCCTCAATCCATTTTTCCACACAGTCAATCCAGCCTCGCCCTCCCCTCCCACCATCTCCCCTGCAGCCCTCCGTGCTGTGTCTGATCTGGACTGGGTGTGCACTCTCAGCCCTTGCCCAGCTGTCATCCTGGGAACTCCCTTTGCACTTCCCCTGGGAATTCCCACTGTCCCTCCCCTGTGTTGGATGGCTTATTTTCTGTATCCCTTGCTTTGTCATTCAAGGTGATGCTTGCTGCCATAACAAACACGCTTTAAAAGTTCTTGGCTTAATGGAAGAGAAGTTTATTGTAACAGCCAACTGAGGACGTGTAGTGGGTCTTCCACGGAGGAGGGACGCAGCCTCTCTTCGTCCTGTGATTCTGCTGTGCTTTGGGGTCTTGACCCATTTGGCTTCCAGCCTGTAGGTGGAGAAGAGAGGACTGTCTGTGGGAAGTTTTATTCCATTGGCCAGAACTCAGTCACATGTCAGCACCTAACACCAAGCGAGGCTGAGAAATGTAGTCTCTGTGCCCAGGAAGAGAAGCGGAGGTGAAGAAGTGATACTTGAAGAGGGATTAGCTGAGAGCTTTCTGGAATTGAAGAAAGACATGAGTCTTCAAGTGGAAAACATTCTGAATTCTGAATTCTACATAAGACAAATGAAAATAAATCCGCACTTAGACTCATTATAGTGAAAATGAAGGTCGTTTTTATTAGTTTTATTACTCACAGCCTCCTTCTCTTTTTTTTCCATACTTGACACTCAATTTTGGTTCCTGATGCAGTTGACCGTAACTTATCTTTAAATAACTTTATTTTCTTTTAAGAGTGGTGTACTTTATATGACTTGAAGTCTGAAAATGGCAGTTCTGAAAATGGTGGTTGCCCTCACATATAAGTGACAACTTGGTTGACTGTATCTTTTTGGTTCTCAAATCTGTACACCAGTGGCTCTCCATAGGGGACAAGTGCCCTTTCCCCATCCCTGGGGACTTCTGACAATGTTTGGAGACAGTTTTGGTTGTCACACTGAGGGGTGGTGATATTGACACCTAGTGGGTAGAGGCCAGGGGTGCTGCTCAACATCCCAGGACACACAGGACAGCCCCGCATTGGCCCCGAGTGCTGGTGGTGCTGCGCTCGAGAAGCCCTGCTCTGGACATGCCTTGTCACTGTCATATGACAGTCAGCAGGGTGGAGATGTCTGAGGTCAATCTGGTGTCGTTTTTTTTTAATTTGTAAGGAGGTTGATAGGAGTTTGTGAGATTTTTAAAAAATTTATACTTGAAATGTAACAGAATTTCAACAGGCTAAGTCCAAGTGTAGTTTTTTTACTTTGCAGATTCAACTTTTTCTTTGCACAGTGGTTGGCTCACTGGTTCAGTGGTTGGTTCCTGCCACTGATGAAGGGGATCCCTGATGAGAACCCACAAACTGGTCTGACTCCCAATCATTTGCCTACAACACATTTCATCAGAGTTGTTCTCACACACCACATTGGACAACCCAGTCCTGCTTCCTTCCAGAATCAGAACTTTAGTTCATGCAACAAGTATTTAGTAAAGGCCTACTGTGTGTCAGGTACTGTTCTAGACTCTGAGGATACAGCAATGGATGAAGAGGAAAGAAAAACCTCTGCTTTCATCGGGTTTATATTCTTTAGCTTTTGGAAAACGTGCCTGGATTGCGGGATTGCCCTTTTCTGAGCCCACCTCTGAAGCTGGACCATTTCCCACAGCTCTTGCTCCATTTGGTTCAGACTTTTTTCATCTCTCTGCTAATCTCAAGTTGCTGAGGTTTCAGCCTGCCATGCCAAAGTAAGTAATAAGTAAAAAGCATTATCAGAAATTATAAGTCTAAAGCTGGACTGGGGCTGAGTGGATTAGCACGGTGGTTAGAATTCTAGTGTCTACAAGTCCACATGACGTCCCCAGTAGGAATAGGCCTGTCAGGTCTTGTTCAATGGCTTGCAAGATGATGATAAGCTCCCAAGAGTGTTATAATTTCACAGTTTAGGACACAGCGGTGTGGCTTCTGGTTTCAGTTTTCTCAACTCAGGAAGCGTAGCGAGGCAGCATGGCGGTTTGGGCACAGTTCTCCACAGAGAATTTTTCTGCGGTGCCAGCAACTTCACAGTCTAGGCTCCTTTCCTTTTATCCCTAGGTATTGTTGACCTTGAACAAATAGACAGCCAGTTATTTCTCCAGGAAAAATGGGTTTATTCAGGATCAGCAAAGAATTGCAGTTTGGGGTTTGCAACCATGGCGAGCCACACGTATGTCCCCCAGCAGCAAGGGAGGAGCAACTCTTTCATAGAAGGAAGTAGAAGTAGGGAGGGCTGTTGTGAACCAAGAGTTCCGATGTAGTGGCTTTTCATTGGCTGAGCTGTGACAGTCTCTCGTTGGTCGAGCTTCTTGCTGGTCGAGAAGAGGAAGTCTTTCTCCTTCCTGTTGGGTTCTGCTCTCCTCTAGGGCATGAAAGCTCCTCCTTTTGGCCTCCCGACTCCAATTTAGTGAGGTTTATTAATTTCTACAGTATCCATAGCCACCCGCAAACTTGTCCTTCCAGGAAACAGGCAACAGCAGTTCCGATAAGCCCGAGAGGATATGTTTAAACACATTTATCCTACTAGAATACGTGTATAGCAAATTCAACATACTTGTATTTGGGTGACTGACTTTCAGAGTTTCACCTCTGAGCTTACCTTGTACCTGAGTTTCTACTCCACAAACACCAACTTTACAAAGTTGCGAATGAATACTCCACCCATCTCAGCTGGGTTTCACTTCTCTCCATTCCTCAGACACTCTCCTATGGGAGGAAAATTATCTTCATAGAATAAATATTATCTCTCGGGAAGTCACATGGCAAAGTAAAACACCTTAAATGGTGCTTTGCCAAAGCCTAGTGATTTTTAGAAGTCCCCAAGCCTACCTTGCTTTCCAGGTCACATGCTGTCTCTTTATGAAGTGCAAGGCCAATACTTTGAATTTGTCAGGATGAATTGAAGGGCCCTACTTTCGGAGAAGAAAGTCAGAGCTATGACCAAAACTACACGTTGGTGATGTCTTCTGTCCATAAGGCTCAGAAAGAGCCATTTAATGTTAATGTGGAGTCTCTTGGCATGAGAACAGGCCCAGGAAAAAGGCAAATTGATTATTATTATAACAAGGAAATTCAGGGACAAACTGGAGGTAAAGACCCGGGATCTTATCCCACTTTCCTTATTCCAAGTATGGGACCCTGGGACCGGATCTCATGGTCCCCTGCACCCAACGAGTAGGAGCTTCTCCAGGGAAGGCTCCTGGGGTAGGAGGGTCAGACACAAGAAGGGAGAAAAGGTCAATATTTTATTTCAGATTTTTGCATCTATGACTATAAGTGAGGTTTGTGTATAATTTCTTTTTCTATAATTGTCCAGGTTTGGCATAGAACTACCTTAATCAATTAGCTCATAAATGAGTTGGGGAGATGTTTATCTTTTTCTTGCATCTAAAGCAGTCTAATGAGAGATCGATCATTTATCTGCTCTTTGAAGGCTTGGATAAAATAATTTATAAACTCATGTGAGGCTGATGCCTTGTGGATGGACGGGTGTTGGGGGAGACTTGAGAACTGACTGGACTTTTTAAATAGTTGTTGAGTTACTCATGTTTTCTATCCATCACTGAGTCAATTTAAAAATTTTTATGTTTCAAAAAAACCCCATTCCATCTAAACTTTAAGATTTCTTGGTATGCATCTATTCTCAATATCTGTAACTATAATTCTTTCTTCATTCTAGATTTTTTTCGCCTTTTCTCTATTTTTCTCAACTAGTCTTGTCTATCTTATTAATTTTTTTTTTCTTTAAAGTACCAACTTTCGGTTTTGGTGAGTGTCCTGCAAGGCAAAATCTCTCTGGGTTTCTAATTGTCAGCCCAGGTATCTCTGGGTCTCCACTGTCATCACCAGGGTGTGGGATGAACTCCAAGCACTGTTGGAAGACATGGATTCAGGAATATACTGCACTGAAAAAGTTTACAGAGGTCAAGGTTAAGCAACAGAAGAAAAGGCAGGGATTTCCTTCCCCCTCCATCCTTCCATCACCCACAGTGAGGCCTGTGGGAGAACGGCAGCTGGCCTGCAGTGAGGGTCTTTCTCTCCATTGGAGGGACCTCCTCCAGCTGTGGCCTCCTCTTTCATCAGGCGAGAGAGAGGAAGCAGCTTGTCAGTGGGAAAACAAATAGGATGCTGGATGCCAGGCTGTCTGGACTTGGGGGCCAGCTCTGTCAGCAATGTTATCTTGCTATTGACCCTCCTCATGGCAGCTGCGAGATAGCCATGAGTTACAAGGAAATTGAGTTCAGGTACATCTCTCTGACTAAAAGGAAAGAAGGAAGACCCCATCTGGTTTCAGCCAGCTCATTTCTGGACGGTTCAGAGTGAGCACTCAGGCCACTCCTGCTGCCTGACATCTCTGTTTCTGCTAGAGAGGCATCACAATCTCCCCCGTGAGTTTGGAAGGTGTCAATGTTTCCTTGCAATTGGGTTGAATTCTGTCATGTGTATTTCAAGGTTATGTACATGATCACAAAAATTCATGATGACCTTTCCGATAGTTTGTCCTTCTTGTTATTGTGTAGTGTCTGTCTTTAACGCTTTTAATATTTTTGACGAATTTAAAAAATAAACTTTTTCTTTTCCAACAGTTTTAGATTTATCGAAAAGTTGGCAAGATAGTACAGAGTTCCCATATATATACCTACACCCAGCTTTCCCTACTAATAACATCTTACATTAGTAATGGTATATTTGTTACAATTAATGAACCAATATTGATAATTATTTTTAATTAAAGTCCATACTTTATTCAGATTTCCTTAGTTTTTACCTTATGTCCTTTTTCTGTTCCAGTATCCTATCTAGGAAACATTACATTTGGTTGTCATATGTCCTTCGGCTCCCGTTGGCTGTGACATCTTCTCAGACTTTCCTTGTTTTGAAGACCTTGACAGTTCTGAGGAGTAGTGATCAGGTATTTCACAGAAGATCCTTCAATTGGGATTTGTCTGATATTTGTCTTGTGATTAGACTGGGGTTATGGGTTTTGGAGAGGAAAACCACAGTGGTAAAGTGCCATTTGCATCATATCATATCATGGGTACCTGCTTATCGTACAACAAGCATGACTTATCCTGTTGATGTTAAGCCTGGTCACCCGGCTGAGGTAGTATTTGTCAGGTCTCTGTGCTCTAAAGTTATTCTTTTCCCCCCCTCCATATTGTTCTCTTTGGAAAGCAGTCCCTACGTGCAGCCCACACCTGAGGAGAAGAGAGTTATGCTCCATCTCTCCTTGATGGAGGAGTATGTGTCCTTTTCACATACTCCCACCAATGTAGTTTTTTTTTTTTTTTTGGTAGCACTTCCTTACTTTCTGCCACTACGAGATGCTCCAAGCATATTATGTATGTTTTCTGCCCCAGCCCTAAAATTAGTAATTTTTCCAAGGATCCCTGGTTCCTTTTATTGGAGAATATTAGCAACCAAAATCTGGGCACTACACTGGGTGTCATTTCTGTTTTTTTTTTTTTTTTGAGGAAGATTAGCCCTGAGCTAACTGCTGTCAATCATCCTCTTTTTGCTGAGGAAGACTGGCCCTGAGCTAACATCCATGCCCATCTTCCTCTCCTTAATGTGTGGGACGCCTACCACAGCATGGCTTTTGCCAAGCTGTGCCATGTCCACACCCAAGATCCTAACCGGTGAACCCCAGGCCACTGAGAATCCGAACGTACAAACTTAACCACTGTGCCACCGGCCCGGCCCTGGGTGTCATTTCTTACAGGACTTCTCAGCTGACAGACCAAGGAAATGTATGTATATATACTAGCCATGTATGAACACACATCCATAAGCATTCCTATATGCAACCATCTGTATCTACATTAAGCTAAACATGAGTTAATCCTGATGTCACCAACTTTAATCCATTATCACATAGAGTATTCTAGCCTTCTACCCCAGCTTATCTGTAATGTTCCACTCCAACAGTGTGAAAGCTAGCTCCTGTCATCTGTCATCCATTTATTTAATTGTTCAATTCCAGTATGCATGGACAGCAGTATCAGAAGTACTAACCCATACCCCTGTGGGAAACAACTTTATCAACTAGACTATAGCATTTACGTGCAGTTTCTTTTGCCTTTAGTCTTATGGATTTCACTCATTTTCAAAGTTGCTTAGATCAGCACTCCCCCCCCCGACCCCTTTCAGTGAGGTTGTTTCATATGTTTATAATATAGTTAGATTGTTTGGTCACATTCTGCATACCTTCCTTCCTGTTAATGTTTTTAAAATCAACTTTTCTTGATTATATTGAGCTATAATTTATGTACAGTAAACTGCATCAATTTAAAATGTAATTCATTGAGCTCTGACAAATGTACACACACAGAAAACCATTGCCACAATCGAGACATGGAATATGCCTATCACCCTCAAAAACCTCCCCAGGCCCCTCTGTCATCTACCCTTTCTCCACTCCCGGACCCAGGTAACTATTGAAATGCTTTTGATCACTATATGTCAGATTATCTTTTTCTGAATGATTTTGAGATTCATCCATGGTTTTGTGTATATACATAAGTTGTTTTTTTAAAAAAATAAATACTGACTAGTATTCCATTGTATAGATACACCACAATTTATTTGTCCTTTTACTTATTGAGGGATGTTTGGTTCCCTTCAGGTTTTTAGCTATTGTGAATGAATAAAGCTCCTATGAACATTTATGTACAAGCACTTTTGTGAATATAATATTTCTTCCCTCTTGGGTAAATAACTTGAAGTGGAATGTCTGAATCATATGGTAGATGTAGGTTTAACCTTAAGAAAGAGCCAAACACTTTTCCAAATTGGCTGTACCATTTTCATTCCACTAGCAGTGGATGAGAGTTGTCACATTTTCTTCTCTCACTCTCTGACCTGCATTCCTCTTCTAAGGATCCTTGTGATTACATTAGACTCCTCAGGATAATCCTGGATATTCTCCCCATCTCAAGATCTTAATCATATCTGAAACATCCCTTTGCCATGGAAGATAACATTCACAGGTTCCATGGATGAGGATGTGAACATCTTTCAGGAGCCATTTTTCATCCTACCACTGACTTTCACCTCTCGATCAGAACGGTCTCAAAGAATTTGTGGTTATCTTTTATCACTCACATCAGCATACCTAAGGAGCAATTTCTAATTTCACAGGGACTGATATTGCTGGAACACAGTGTAAAAGCATGAAGAATAGTGGGAGACAAGATCTGAAAGGTTAATTGGATGATCCAGTCATGTAGAGCATTTCCTGCCAAGGAGAGACCCTCAGCTTTTACTTAGTACCCTAAGTAAAGACAAGAAGAAATTGGAGGATTTTTGAGCAGATTAACAAAAATATCTGACATGTTTTAGCAAACTCATTCTGGCTATAGTGCCAGGAGTAGACCAAAGTATGACAAGGTTGGGAGGGGGAGATGAGTTAGGAAGCTTTTACAATAATCCAGGCAAGTATGAAGGTAGCTTAGATCAAGGTGGAAGCTGTGGTGATGGTCAGCTTCTGGATACAATTTGAAGGTAGGATCAAAGTTTTGCTGGCTCATTGAATATAGGATGTGAGCAAAAGAGAGGAATTAAGGATAACTCCAAAGTTTTTTTGGCCAGAGCCATTAGAAGGATGCAGTTACACTTTTTGAGATGAGGAAAGCTCTTGGAATAGTAGGATAGAGGGGGAAGATTAGACTTTCAATTTTGTACATGTTAAATTGAGATGCCTATTAGATAATCTCGTGGAAAGGTTGACGAAGCAGTTGGATATATGAAGGAGTTTAGGGAAGAAGTCTGGGCTGAAGATATACATTTTGGAGATGTCAGCATATAGGTGGTATTTCAAGTTATGAGAGTGGATGAACTCAACAAAATAGTGAGTATACAGAGATAACGACCAAAGACTGTTTCCTAGAATTCTCCAACATTAAGAGGTCAGGTAGATGAAAAGTACCCAGAAAAACAGGCTGAGAATTCATGACTATTGAGGAAGAGGAAAACCAGGAGAGTGTGTTGCCTTGGAAGACAAGTGAAGAAAGTGTTTCAAAAGGTTGAGAGTGCTGAACTCTGTCAAGTAAGGTGCAGATTGAGAATCGATTGTTACATGTAGCAACATGAAGGTCATCCGTGAACCTGATAACAGCAATTTTGATAGAGTTGGGTGAAGTGCAAAAGTCTGATTGGAATAGTTTCAAGAGAGAATGGAAAGAGAAGAATTGGAGAGGGCAATCACTCTCAAGGTGTTAAGCTCTAACGGAAGGAGATAAATAGGGTGATACCCAAAGGGTGAAGGGGGATCAAACAGGGTAGTTTTTAAGATAGGAGAACAAACAGAACGTTTGGAGTAGATCCAGGGAAGGACTCAATATAGAGGGGGATAAGTGGTGCAGAAGAGAGAGGGAACAATTGCTGGAGAGACGTCCTTGAGTGGATAAAAGAGATGGTCCTAAGTTGGTCCTAGCGAGGAGCTGGGACCCAGGTCCAAAGGGTTGGTTCCAGCTAAGAGGAGATAGAGCGTCAACATTTTGATCCCATCTGCTCAGAAAAGTCAGTTATGGATTAAGAAAGGCCATAGCACTAAGGCAGCAATTTTTTGCTCATAGGAAGTCTAGCCCTTTACTTTGGAAAACTAGAGAAATTTCTCTAGAACCTAGAGAAATAAAGTGACTTATTTACATTTAACCCCATGATTTTTTATGGCTTCATATTTTCCAGGATTTTATCTTTTAATTTTTAATGACTTCTATAAAAGAATTTCTAGAAGAACTGATTCAAGAAACAATAATTAGCACAAGTAGAAGACTAGTTTCTTACCTTCAGGAATTTTACTGGAGAAATAAAAGGAGAAACTCCATATTGACCCCAATCTGTCATTGAGAGAATGCAATTTCCCCCTAAACTTGTGAACTGAATTTCACTGAGAACATTTGGAAAAGCTATTTTTAGTCAGGCTCTCTAGAAAAAAAAAATCAAATGAATACTAGAAAGCTATAAAGATGATTTTACTATAAAAGCCCAAGTATGTCTGAATTTCTGTAAAGAACTAAAAATTCTCGGAGACTGCTTGGGTTCAACCAGAAACAACATAAAATTCCATCACTTTTTATCCCCCAAGAGATGAATCTGTTATTGGAACTAAACGCAGAGAGAGTTAAGTAAGTGGGAACTTTGAGGGGATTGCTATTCCCTTCTGTTTGTACCCTCGAAACTTTACAGACATCTCAGGATTTTCTCTCTCCCCTTGATTCCCTTTCTAAAAATGTTGAGCCTTGCAAAAGCTAAAGGAAAACTGAGAACTTAGGTTCACATTAGGCTGCGCTAGGAGAGGCTTGTTCTCTCAGAGTAAGAGGGATACAGATGTACATGGGAACAGATGTCATTCTTTTCAGACCTATGACTTCTTTTTCCTCACCCAGTCCTCATCTCTCTTCCCCTGCTGATTCACTTGGGTGGAAAGATAGGCCCTGGAGTCTCTTGTTGGTAATGCTTGACACCTTTGGGAAGCCAAGGAAGCCTATCATACAGCCCAAGGGTGAGGGGACATAGAACTGGCCACTTGACCTGGCTCTGTGAGAGGCTTGTTGGAATTAGAATGTTTCTTTCCTTCTTCACTCCTTCTTCCCTGAGTGGTATCCTCTAGATATGTGGACCTAGGGGGAGGAGAACCTAGTGCAGACTTGAACAAAAGAGAGAAAAGAAGCTTTTAAGTCACATACATGGTCCAACCCAGGTAAAGAGATCCATAATTGTTAGGACTCTATGGTGTACACTTCTTGTTTTATCTGCCAAGCTCCTACGTTCCTCTAGGAACAATGCTCCTATTCTTTTGGGAACTCTATCTTCTTCCTACTCCATCCACTCCTACTCCCTCCCTCAACCCATCCAGCAGGCTTGCCTCATTCTTACTCCATTCCACTCATCTCCCAACTGTTGATTAGGCCAAAGGTCAGCATCTGACTCATGCTGGGTCAATCACTGCTCTGCCCCAGAATTTTATCCTGTGACAAAGTCTGTTCATCTCCAGTTCTAACAGCAAAAATTTGAGGAGCTGTCCTTGTTTCCTCCTTTTCCCTCGCCCCACATCCAATTCATCAGCAAGTTCTATCAAGTCCATCTCTAAAAGCTGTTCTTTTCCCATCTTAAGCCGTCACCCTGGGCAAGACACTATCATCTCTCACCTGATGATGGTGACTTGAGCCTTCCTGACAGGCTACCCTACCTTGGCTCTTGCCCCACTGGAATCTATAGTCTCCACACAGCAGCCAGAGGGACACTCTAAAGATGAAAATACCATCCTGCCATTCTTTGCTTAAAACCGCAGTGGACATGAGTGTTCATAGCAGCACTATGCACAATAGCCAGAAGGTAAAAATGATCAAAAGGTCATTAGTGGACGAATGGATACACAAAATATGATATTTCATACAATGGAATATTATTCAGCCATAGGAAGGGGTGAAGTACTGACGCATGTTATAACCTAGATGAACTTTGAAAGCATTATGGCAAGTAAAAGAAGCCAGATGCAAAAGCCTTGTATTCTAATTCCATTTATATGAAATATCCAGAATAGGTAAATCCATAGAGACAGGAAGCAAACTGGTAGTTGCCAGGGGGTGGGGGTAAAGAAGAATAGGGAGCAATTGCTTAATGGGTACTGGGCTTTCTCCAGGGGTATTAAAAATGTTTTGGAACTAAATAGAGGTGATGGTTGCATTGTGAATGTATTAAATCCTACTGAATTGTAGGCTTTAAAATGATGAATTTTATGTTATGTGAATTGCAACTCAATTGCAAAAATGTAATATGGAAAAAAACCCTCAATGGCTTCCTATTGTGTTTAGAATAAAAACCAAATTGCTGGGAGCCCATTGTGGGGCTCTTGCCTTGTCTCCAAGCTCTCTTAATACATCTCCATTGCTCACACATTCCAGGCACTCAAGACATCTTGCTGCCCCTGTTTTCTACCTTAAAACTTTTGCCCTGGCTCATGTCTTGCTGAGCATCTCTCCTTCAAGCCATCGTCAGAGAGACCTTCCCTGACCTATGTGTAATAGGCGCCATTGCACCCAGCTTCTCTCTGTCACATGATCCTATTTATTTCTTTCATGGCACTTATCATACCCTATAGTTATCTCTTTATTGGCCTCTAAATTTGTCTCAATTAGGGGAATGATCCTGAAGGTGGTGCCGTTTCTGTCTTGATCACTTAATCTTCTATTCCTGATGCACAGTGCTCGACAGAGCGTAGGTTTTCAACGCGACTTGCTGCATAAATGAAGGGCAGCAGTGCTGTGGCTCTATTGTCTGCTGTGAGAAAGGATTGGAACCATATGCTGGATAAAGCAGACACAAGACCAGCACGCTGCAATTGTGGATCCCATTGAACTGAGGCCCTGCACCCTTGTGCCTCCTGGGGTGGAGCTGGTAGCTCCCTCTTTGGATTCTTGATCCAATGTGTTCCCATTTTGTGTAAGCCACTGTGAAAGATAAACCAAGCCAGATGTTAGTTGGGGGTGTTAAACGCTGATCTCATTCTGTAACTGCTGTGGTAGGGGAAGAGCTGAGCTCTGCTTTGATTTGCACAGAGGTGACTGGGTGTTTTAAAGGGAGAATGAGGAAGTAGAGGGAGCGAGGGGGAGCTTGAGCAGTCACGTTAACTGAACACAAACATGTGTCTGTTTACCCACCACACAAGATGGGCCGAAAGAAAGAAAAATGAAATGCCAGGTTTGTGGCAAGAAAAGGGGATTTATTATCAAAAGGCAGCCAGATGAGGAGATGGGAGTTAAAACTCACATCTACCTCTTCGATAGGAAAAAGGTAGGGGTTTTTATCCAGGGTTTTAGGTGGGGAGAGGGAGCATGTGGCTTTGCTGATTGGTGCCTTTCCAGCCTGCATTTGGCCTTGAAGACTGAATTTCTTTTCCATCGACTATCTGGACTTTTCTGGTTGGTTTTCTTCTTCAGCCTGCATTTGGCCTTGTGAGGCTGAATCTTGACATCTGGACCTTCACTTCCTGGGAAAGAAGCTCACTCTTATTCTAAGGAGGGACAGAAAGATCTGGTTAGTTTTGAGCAATAGTTGGTTAGGCTGAGTATGCACAGCTGCAGTTAGCAAAGCTTATCTCAAAGTTTTTCGCTCTAAGGAAGATTTTTTGACTTCTTTGTTTTTGGTTGCAGTCAGAAAAGTGAAAAATTACAGGAAATGAGTAAGAGTGTTGGTCAATGTGAATATGATTAGGCCACGTGTGTCTGCTGACTGGCATTTATGATAGGCTTCTACCCTCCCATAGAGACAGGGGTTGGGGGGGGAGGTGGGACGACACATTTTGTTCGTCCTTTCTGATGACTACATTTCAAAGGAATGGCTTTCAGGTCCTTTAGAAAGGCCTTCCTGGGTTGTAGGAGATACATATGTATCTCAAAGAGGAAGGATTTACAGTTGAAAGCTTTCAAAATAAATACTCAAGAAAGGGGGGAGGTCAGGAGCCTACCATCAGGTGTTGTTAAAGGATGAATTTAGCAAACAGTAAATTCTTTTGGCAGCCTTGAGCTTTTCCTGGCCTGACTTAAGGGGTGGGGGAGGCTGGGTCATCCCAGGGACATGGTCTTTGACTGCTAGATGCCATGGTAGGGTGGGTCAGGTCTCCGAGTGCAGAGGTTGGTAAGGAGTTATTCACATGAAGAGTTTTTGCAGTTCTCACCACTTTAATTTATCTATGTCACTTGAAACCTAGAGCTCTGATTTATAAAAGTTAACATTTCTAGACGGCACTAAATTGTATGCACTTGCCACGTGGGTCCTCTCTCTGTCATTAAGTGGGATGTTAAGGGTGGTGGTGGCCATTGGGGTGATGGGCTGGTGAAGTGGAGCAGATCACTAATTAATCTGCTTCTTTCTAGGCCAAAAAGTTCAACGAAAGGGAAAGTCTGTGGCTCAAACACGTTCACAGGGGCAGGAGATTAGCTACATCTGTTTATATTTATCAGACCTACACTTTGTCCCTTTTGTCCCTGTTCTGCTGTTTGTTGTCTAACGTGCCTCCTCGGTGAGGAATAAACCATCTCCTTCTGTGACATGACCTGATTAGCAGTCTCTAGTCCTCACTGTGCCTCTGATGTCCCTTGTAACAGTGGATGATTGTAAATTGCCCCTTGGGAGCGCAGCAGCAGAACATACTGTAAAACTAGATGATGAAAAGAGAGTGCAATCATAAAACCTAATCTTTTTCTCTGTAAGTGAATCTAGAAAGGGATTATCTCTTAAATGAAATATTTATAGTTTTTTAAAAAAAAAATTTCATAGCGTCTGCCTGAGAGAGAAGCACAGGCATCCTCACACGCCAGAACAGAATGTCTCTCTGCCCTCAGAGTAATTATCGCCTTTCGGCAAAGGCGTGTTGAAGGCACACGTGCCAGGCGTTGTGCTGAGAACTTTGCCAGTTTGTCAAGTAAATACTTCAACCATCTAAGACCACAGTCCTTAACCTTCTTGGAGATGGCCCTTTTGAAAATTACGTGAAAGCTGTAGGCCTTCTTTCGTAGCTTATGCTCCTAAATTCAAAGCTTTCCCCATCATTTCAAAGAATGTGTGGATCCTCTGCAGCTTAGTTTCAGAAACCCTTCATAATACAGTCACATTCACAGTGGCTCCCTGCCCATCTGTCCCCTGAAATACTGTGCACTGGGCATTCTGACAGAAATAGATGAATGGTCTGTGGCTCCTCTCTCAGAGAGCTTGGAAGCAAACGCACACTGAAGATCAGGCAACGCTGGTGAGCTCCTCAAGAGAAATATTGAAAATACTTTAAAGTTATGTAGTACGTAGACAACTTGCAGACTACCCAGTAAATATACCTTTTCATGGTATGTATTAGTTTTTCTTGGACAATCCCAGTGTAAATTTTTGTGCACCCTTATGCTAACAAATACTTTGGAATTTTAATTTTTGTGTGTGTGTGTACTTAAAGTACAACTTTCTACACCTGGAAATTAAAATTTTAATTACAAAAGCTAACCACATGTTATATATATATATATATTTTTTAAGATTTTATTTTTTCCTTTTTCTCCTCAAAGCCCCCCGGTACATAGTTGTATATTCCTCGCTGTGGTCCGTCTGGTTGTAGCATGTGGGATGCTGCCTCAGCGTGGCTTGATGAGCAGTGCCATGTCCGCACCCAGGACTCGAACCAACGAAACACCGGGCTGCCTGCAGCGGAGCGCGCGAACTCAACCACTCAGCCACGGGGCCAGCCCCCACATGTTATATTTTTTTGGTGTTGAAAATTTGGTCAACATGGATCAAACTAAAAAGCCCTGCACAGCAAAGGAAACCATCAACAAATGAAAAGGCAACTAACAGAAAGGGAGAAAATATGTGTGAATCATGTATCTAATAAGGGATTAATATCCAAATTATATAAAGAACTTGTACAACTCAAAAATATAATGGATGGGCGTTCCTAAAACTAGCACAAAAATATGTTCTTGTAAGTGAAGATTTCTTGTCAAGAAGTCTTGGGTTTCACTTTTGCTGAGGAAGACAGTGTAAATAGTTAGACAATGTTGATAAAGTTGAAATATTGTTTATGGAATTGTGTGTGGTGTTAGAAGGTTTCTGTTTGTCAAATGTGTGTATTAAAAATAATGAAACTTCAGAAATTAAAAAAAAGCAAAAACCCAAACTATCTGGTTAAAAAATGGCCAGAGGAACTGAATAGACATTTTTCCATAGAAGGCATACAGATGGCCAACAGGTACATGAAAAGGTGCTCAACATCACTAGTCATTAGGGAAATGTACGTCAAAACCAACCATGGTGAGGACGTGGAGAAAAGGGCACCCTTGTGCACTGTTGGTGGGCAGGTAAACTGGTGTAGCCACTATGGAAAATAGTGTGGAGATTCCTCAACAAGTCAAAAATAGAACCACCATATGACCCACCAATCTCCCGTCTGAGTATATATCCAAAGGAAATGAAAACAGGATATTCAAGAGACATCTGCACTCCCTTGTTCATTGCAGCACTGTCACAGTAGCCAAGACATGGAAACAACCTAAGTGTCCGTCAACAGTTGAGTGGATAAAGAAGATGTAGTGTATATATACAATGGAATATTTTTCAGCCATGAGAAAGAAGGAAGTACTACCGTCTGCAACAACATGATGGAACTTGAGGACATTATGGTAAGTAAAATAAGCCAGACAGAGAAAGACAAATCCTGCATAGTATCACTTACATGTGGAGTCTAAAAAAAAGTCAAACTCATAGAAACAGAGAGTAGAAAAGTGCTTGCCAGGGCCTGGGGGGTGGAGGAAATAGGTTGGTAAAAGGGTGCAAACTTTCAACTATAAGATGAATAAGGTCTGAGGATCTAATGTGTATAACATGGTGACTATAGCAGATAACACTATATTGTATAATTGAAATCTGCTAAGAGAGTAGAACTCAAATGTTTTCACCAATATATGTATATATAAATATATGAGGTGATGGGTGTGTTAACTAACTAGATGGGAGGAATACTTTCACAATATATACATATATTAAATCATCAAGATGAACACTTTAAATATCTTACAATTTTATTTGTTAATTATACCTCGATAAAGCTTAAAAAAAAAAGAAATACAGGTAAGCTACCCACTGCTCTTAGATGGTGTCTAAACATATAGATAAGACCTAAAAGACAATAAGGACATTTGGACACAGAAATGCAACAAAACTCTGTTTTAAACGGCTGTTCCATTTACGAGTAAGAGTGGACACTGTGGACAGGAACCGGGTCTGACTTGAGAACAAAATATTCTTGGCACCCGGTGCAATACATGGCAAGTAGAAGCTACTAAATAAATATTTGTTGAGTTAATAAAAGGTAACTTCTGTGAATATGGCAACTTTATCATTGTGAGAGGTACACGTTGCAGTAGAAGCAGCTCTGGCCTGGGGGACACACATGTGCTGGTATTTCCTTATGCCCCTCCTTATGTCCTCTCTGCTCTCTGCACCTTGCCCTGCTCTGGCCTGCACGGAAGTTCTCTCCTGCTCTTGGCTCTCAGATCAGTCTGGCCAATGGGGAGCAACAGCAAGAATTCAGAGGGAGGGAGGGAGGGAGGGAGGAAGGAGAAGGAATCCAGAGTATAGATCCCCTGGTTCCCATCCTGTGGCATCTCCAGGGTTGGCTATGTCTCTCAATCAAAGGTCATAGTGCCTGTCACAGGGCCATCTCCCTATCCCGTCACCATTCCAGGCCTAGGCATGGTGAAGTTGATACACTCCCCAGGGTAATGCATGATTTGGTGGCCCTACAGCCTGCGTAGGCCTTTGTAAATAGTCTTTGATGAAAGGCTTCTCAAATTTCCCAATTTGGACATTGCCATCTTTTCATATAGGGATCTAGACAGATGCACTTGTCATCAGGGACCATTTGGCTTTATGAAATAGAAACCCACTCGGATACGTGAAGGAAAAAAAGAGAAAGGCTTAGGATGATGCATTGCAAGGCTATGGGATATCTTCTGGAGCCCAGGGGCGAGAGGGTAAGCAGATCCTATGGCATAAGGGACTGCAACTAGAACTGGAAGGTTAACAAAAAGCAAAGCAGCCACTTTCTGTGCCTCTCTAGGTCTGAATGGGTCTTTCATAGCTGCTGCTCTCTGCACGTCTCCTTCTGTCCCTCCACTGCTTCCCCACCCTGCATTGAGTTAATAAAACTTTCTCTGCTTCTCTAGTGTAACATGATGGTTCCATTTGATTCGCAGGATTGCATGTCTTCAATTAAAATGAATCACTAAGGTTCACTATGGCTCTTAGACCTTAGAAGAACAATTGGTTTTTCCCAGACAGGGCCAGCACTCCACGCTTGTCCAGTTAACTATGGCAGGGATCCGTGTCATGTAGTACAAACGTGATTTCCCTGAGTGTGGAGGTAAGTAGTTCTCAGAGAAGGGGAAGCTGGGCAGGCACTGTCAAAGGTGCCTGCTGTAAGAGAGATGAAGAACATCCATCCACTCTCTGACCTCGTGCACAATCCTATGGTCATGTTCACCCTTAACCGATACAAGTGAGACCATGATTTGTGCTGGGACAGAGTTACACTGTGCTGGTGTGGGATTAAAGCACAGAGTCCCTTTTATTCATTCCTCTAGAAGGCAGTTACCTTTGAAGAAGTATTACCATGTAGGACATGAATGAAGAGAGGGAATGAGCTGTGCAAAGATCTGCGGAAGGGCCCTGTGGACAGAGAACAGCAAGCCCAAAGGTGGGAGTAAGATGGAGGTCACCGTGGCAGCACCAAAGCCAACGTGCCCCAGAGAGAGGCAAAGAGTGATAGGACAGCAAGCTGAAGAGGGAGGCAGGGGTAACATTGTTTAGGGCTTTATGGTTCCAACAGGGATGATTTGGGATTTTATTTTAAGTGTGAAAGCCATTGGGAAGCAATTGGAGAGTCTTGAATAGGGGAGAGACACCTGATTAATGTTTTGAAAAAGAAGCTTGCTGCATAGGCTGAAGTAGGGCAAGAGTGGATAAGGAGAGAGAGATCGGGAGATGGTTGGAGAATTCCATGTAAGAGATGATAGTGGCTAGGGTTAGAATGATGGCAGTGGAGTGTGGGAGAGGGTGGCCAATATGGAATATATTTTGAGGGAAGAGTCTTGCGGATTTGCTGACATCCATTTGAACAGAGAACAAGTATTATAAATCTACAATAATTAACATAGGGTGCTGCTGCCTGCAGTAAACCGGCAGTTCAGCGGAAGGAGCATACAGTTCCCAGCCAGTGCAAGAGTTTTGCAAATCATAACAAGGAGCTAATCAGTGAGAAAAGGGTGGAATATTTAAAAGTGAGAAAATTGGCTTCGAATTTGAAAAACAAAATGAGACCACCCATTGTCTCATACACTCCAAGACACATTCCAGATAAATAATTCAACATTCAGCATAAAAACATCAACACATAAGGAACTGATGGAAAGTAGAGAACCATACGTCAGATCTTGGAGGATCGTGAGGGAGGGGCTTATTAAGCATAAAACCAAAGGCAGAAAACATGGAGCCAAGGACTGACAGATTTGGCCACATAGAAATGGGAAGCTTCTGTATGTCAGAAAAAAACAAAACGGGGGCTGGCCCCGTGGCCGAGTGGTTAAGTTCGCACGCTCCGCTGCAGGCGGCCCAGTGTTTCCTTGGTTCGAATCCTGGGCACAGACATGGCGCTGCTCATCAAACCACGCTGAGGCAGCGTCCCACATGCCACAACTAGAAGGACCCACAACGAAGAATATGCAACTATGTACTGGGGGGCTTTGGGGAGAAAAAGGAAAAATAAAATCTTTAAAAAAAAAACTGGCAAGAGGCTGGGAGAAATTTAAAAAAACAAAACAAAACACTAAGAGCAAAGAGAAAGACAAACATCTATTCACAGCATGGGATGAAGGGTTACTATCATGATACACAAAAGAATTCTTTCATTTGTATGGAAAAGACAAATACTCGTTGTAAACAATGGGCAAAGGACAGTGCACCAGGAAGCTTTCAGCTGCAGAAATATAAAACTGACTTAAATTCAAACTAGCTTAAACCATAAGGTAATTGACTGACTCACAGAACTGCAAGTCCAGAGGGAGGGAGAGCTTTAGGGTTGGTTGATCTAAGACTCGAATACCAGAGGATTCAGACTCTTTCCATCCCTCTATCTTCTATCCACATGTCAGTCCCATGCTAACTGGTTTCCAGGCTCCCGAAGGCAGCCGGTTACAATCGTAGACACGTACCATTCATATTCGTGTGGCAATTCCTACTGTCTCTCAATACACTTTGAAATTATGTAACATTTTTGGCATATAAATAGTACCTACTCTGTACATGCAGGTCATGCAGCATAATTAAAAAGAAACAACCACGATGCCACTGCCCAAGGTAAGAACTGCAATTTTACCAATATGTTGAAATCTTGAAGTTCTCTGTGTGCTCCTCCTTGATACCCCTGCCTTCCTCTTCTTTCTGAGGAATACACTGCCTTGATATTTGTTTTATCATTACCCAGCTATTTATTTACTTTTACTACATGTTCATATGTTGCTAAAGAATATGTAACTCAGATTTGCTTGTTCTTGAGTGTTACAAAAATGATATTATGCTGTATTGGTCCTCAGGGACTTGCTGTTTTCACTTAACATTGTATGTCCAAGGTTCATCTGTGATAAAGAATTCAGCTGTATTTCCCTCACTCACACTCATGTATAAATTCCATGTTGTGATTACACAAGAACTGATTTACCTATTCTCTATTGATGGATGTTTGGATTGTTTTTGTTCATTTTATTGCAACCAAGAACAATGCTATGATCGTTCTTGCATGAATCATCTTTTGTATGTGTGCAAGAGTATCTCAATCTTTACCTGAGGATGGAATTGTTGCATAGTACGTTATGCAAATTCACATTTACAAGATAATGACTAATTGTTCTACAAACTAATGGTACTTGTTTACAGCCTCACATGAGAGCATAGTAAGTGTTCTCAGTGATACTTCATATTGTCAGACTTTTTTGTCAGGCTGAAGAGTGGGAAAGTCTTATTGTCATCTTAATTGTCATTAACTGTCATTATATTGTCATTTAATGGCAGTTATTATTTCCCTGATGGCTAATAATGTTGAGAATATTTTCTGTATTTATTGGCCATTTGTGTTTCCTGTTCTCTGAATTACCTACTCATCTCTCTCGTCTGTTGTCCTCACACTGGTTTGTTGTATTTTTTTGCCTGATTCGTAGAACTTCCTAGTAAATTCTGGATATAAATATTTTGTTTGTTGTGTTTGTGACATTCTGTCCCAGAAGTTCATGGGGAACCTCGTCTCAACTCTCGGGGGCCTCACATGGCTCAGACCTGCCTGTCCCTAAACCAGGCCCTGGCAAGAGGGATGATGGGGTTATCACGACAGGGTCCGTTTAACGAGGGCCATCTTTGGAGATGGTTGAGGAGTAGCTTCCTAAAAACAACCAGGATTTTGTTAGGAAGGAAAAAAGAGGTGGATGCTGTGTATTTTTCTCTCCACATATGCTTCCAGCTACTGTCTCTTTTCTAAGACTCTCATTACAGCAAACTCTTCAAAAAGTTTCCTATAATCACTGGCTACAATTCCTCAATAGGGCTCCCTCCATTCGAGGTTTCACCCAACACTACCCGGCCAATATTGCTCTTGTCAATGTCACCAATGACCTCGGTTTGCTAAATCCAATGATCGGTCCCGGTTTTCATCTTAATTTACTTTCCAGCAGCTTTTGACCCAGTTGATCTCTTTCACCCTCTTAAAACACCTTCCTCATTTGGCTTCCAGCAACACTCTCCTGGTTCCCTCCCACCTCAATGAGGCTGTTGGAGTTACCCAATCCTATGTAAATAATCACTCCCAGATTTTAGTGGCTTAAAAAACCCCCATTGATCTTGCTCATGCATCTACAATCTCAGCAAGGCTTTGCAGGGATGGCTTGTCTCTGCTTTACGCAGCATCATCTGGGGAAGCTTGAAGACGGGGAGTTGGAGCGAGAATCACCTGAAGGCTTGCTCGCCTTCATGCCTGGAGCCTGTGTTGGGAAGACTCAAACAGCAAGAGCTTCTGAGCATCTCTCTCTGTTTCTGTGTGGTCTCTTCAGTGTGGCAGCTTCTGGGTAGCTGAACTGATTCTGCACCTTGGTTCAGGGCTTCCATGATGTGAATTCCCTGACAGAGCCAAGCAGAAGCTTTATCACCTTTCTAAGGTATCTTTTGAAGTCACACATGGTCACTGTTGACAAGGACTCTCTTTGACTAAACTTTATCCAGGCTCCTTTGAGCTCTCTTCTTGACCTTGGCCTTCCATATTCTTGGCCTGCTGAGTCCAGTTTTAGCAAAGAATTCTGCTGAGTTACTTTAGCAAGAATCCCCTAACCCTTGAAATCTGATCAATTTTTTCATTCCCTACCCTTGATATCTAAGTCCTTGGCCTGCCTTTCACAAGAATCCTGGTAAGCCAGTTTAGCGTGACTCCCCTACCCTTGATACCTAATCAAGATCCTCTTAGTAATTTCCCGTCCGTTCACCCCTTCACTCTACTTATTGGCTATAGATCCCAGCTGTCTTTGCTACATTTGGAGTTGAAATCAATCTCTCTTTCCTATTGCAATAGTCTTGCTGATTTTAACAAGGATATTGGGTAAAATTTTTCTCTTAAACTGCTATCACATTCTATTCATCAGAAACAAGTCATGAAAGCCAGGTTAACGCCCTTTTCTTGGAGGGAGTGTTAACGACTTCGGGACATGTTTTAAAACTATCACAGAGGTTACTTTTCAGATACCTGTGATGGTTCCCCCTAATCTGCGCGCTCACTAAACATTGAAATGTCCCAGGTCCCAGTCCTGGGCTTCTTCTCTTTTCTGTCTGCTCATTTCTGTAATAATTTAATGCAGGTTCCTGGCTTAAACACTTCTTTCTTTTTTTAAATTGAGATATAATTTACCCACCATAAAATTCATCTTTTTAAAATGTACAATTTACCCTTTTAAAGTGTATATTTTAGTGTATCTTTGAAGTTGTGCGCCATCACCACTATCTAATTCCAGAATAGATGTTTTCACCATTTCCAAAAGAAACCCCATACCCACTGGTAGCGACTCTCCATTCTCCCCTCCCCCTAGCTCTTGGCAACCATGAATCTTCTTTCTGTCTGAATGAATTTGCTTATTCTGAACATTTCATATAAACAGAGTCACACAATATAAGACCTTTTGTGTCTGTCTTCTTTCACTTAACCTAATGTTTTTAGGGTTCATCCATCAGTACTTCATTCCTTTTTTGGGGTGCGTAATAGTTCATTATATGTATATACCACATTTGTCTATTCATCCATTAGTTGATGGACATTCAGGTTGCCCATGTTTTGACTATATAAATAATACTGCTATGAAGATTCATCTACAAGTGTTTGTGTGGACAGACTATTTCAATTATCTTGCATATATACCTAGGAGTGGAATTGCTGGGCCATATGGTAACCTGTGTTTAACCATTTGAGGAGCTGCCAGACAGCTTTCCAAAGTGGCTCCACCACTTCACATTGTCACCAGCAATGAAGGTTTCAATTTCTTCACATCCTTGTCAACATTTGTTATTGTCTATCTTTTTGATTATAGCCATTCTAGTGTGTATGCAGAGGTATCTCATTGTGATTTTGATTTGCATCTCCCGGATAACTAATGATGTTGAGCATCTTTTCATATGCTTATTATTTGTATATCTTCTTTAGCAAAATGTCTATTCAAATCCTTCACCCATTTTTTAATTGGATTAGTTATCTTTTTATTATTTAAAAGGAAGAGTTCTTTGTATATTCTGCATATTATACCCTTATCATATATATTGTTTGCACATATTTTCTCCCATTCTTTTGGTTGTCTTTTCACTGCCTTGATAGTGTCCTTTGATACACAAATTTTTTTAATTTTGATAAAGTACAATTTGTCTATATTTGCTTTTCTCTTTTTGTATTTGGTAACATATCTGAGAAGGTTTTACCTAACCTAAGCTCACTAAGAGGTATGTCTATGTTATTTCTTTCTTTTTTCTTTTTAAAGATTGACACTTGAGCTAACATCTGTTGCCAATCTTTTTCTTCTCCCCAAAGTCCCCCAGTACATAGTTGTAGATTCTAGTTGCGAGTGCCTTGGGCTGCGCTATGTGGGACGCTGCCTCAGCGTGGCCCGATGAGCGGTGCCATGTCCGCACCCAGGATCTGAACCAGTGAAACCCTGGGCCGCCAAAGCGGAGCACGTGAACTTAACCACTCAGCTACAGGCCAGCCCCTATGTTTTTTTCCAAGAGTTTGTGATGGTTAATTTTGTGTGTCAACTTGATTGGGCCACAAGGTGCCCAGACATTTGGGGATGTTTCTGGTTGAGATTAACATTTGAATTGGCAGACTGTGTAAAGCAAATTGCCCTCCCTAACGTGGATGGACCTCATCTAATCAGTTGAAGGCCTGAGTAGAATAAGGCTGACCCTTCTGTGAGTAAGAGGGAATTTCCTTCTGCCTGACTGCCTTGAGCTGGGACATCATTTCTTTCCTGGCTTCAGACTGGAACTGAAACATCTGCTCTTCTTGGGTCTTGAGCCCCCTGGCCTTTGAACTTGAACTACGTCATTGGTTCTTCTGGCTTCAGGCCTTCAGACTCAGACGGGAACCACACCACCACATCATCAGTTCTCCTGAGGATTCAGCTTGCTGACTGCAGATCTTGGGACTCGTCAGCCTCTGTAATCATGTGAGCCAACTCTTTATTAAATCTGTCTCTATACGTAGATAGATAGGTATAGATATAGATATAGATAGATAGACATAGATATAGAGATCTATAGACCTGTAGATTTCTAGTTTCTCTGGATAACCCTGAATAATAGAGTTTAATAGTTTTAACTTTTGCATTTAGGTCTTTGATCCATTTTGATTAATTTTTGTATGTGGTGTGAGAAAGGAGTCCAACTTCATTCTTTTGCATGTGGATATCCAGTTGTCCCAGCACTATTTGTTGAAAAGACTATTATTTCCCCATTAAATGATCTAGGCATTCTTGTCAAAAATCAGTTGACCATAAATGTGTGAGTTTATTTCTGAGCTCTCAATTCTGTTCCATTCATCTGTGTCTCTCTCCTCATGCTGGTGCCACACAATGTTTTTTTTGTAGGGGAAGATTCCCCTGAGCTAACATCTGTTGTCAATCTTCTTTTTTTCCCCCTCCCCAAAGCCCCAGTGCATAGTTTTATATTCTGATAGTAGGTTCTTCTAGCTCTTCTATGTGAGCCACCACCACAGCATGGCAACTGAGAGACAGGTGGTGTGGTTCTGTACCCGGGAACCGAACCTGGGCCGCTGAAGAGATGAGAGCACAGAACTTTAAGCACTAGGCCATCAGGGCTGGCTCAGTGCCACACCATCTTAATTAGTAGTTTTGTAGTCAGGAAATGTGAGTGCTCCGGTTGTGTTCTTCTTTTTAAGATTACTTTGGATATTCTGATTCTCTTGTGTTCCCATAGGAACTTTGCAATTATCTTGTCAATCTCTGCAAAAAAAGCCACGTGGGATTTTGGTGGAGGTTGCGTTGACTCTGTCGATCAATTCTGGGAGCATTAGCATCTTAACAATGTTAAGTCTTCCAATCTGTAAACGTGGGATATCTTTCCATTTATTTAGATCGTCTTTAATTTCTTTCAATGATGTTTTGTAGTTTTCAGCGTACAAGTATTACACTCCTTTTGCTAAATTTATTCCTAAGAATTTCAATGTTTTTGAGGTTATTATAAATAGAATTGTTATCTTAATTTTATTTTCAGATTATTCATTGCTAGCATAAAGAAATACAAC
The DNA here is from genome assembly GCF_021613505.1 of Equus quagga. Lineage (NCBI taxonomy): Eukaryota > Metazoa > Chordata > Mammalia > Perissodactyla > Equidae > Equus > Equus quagga. The sequence continues at coordinate 64,668,191 of NC_060269.1, forward strand.
TGATTTTTATATTCTGATATTGTATCAAGATCAGGTCATCCATAAACAGGGATAGTTTTACCTTTTCCTTTCCAATATGGATACTTTCAATTTATTTTTGGCCTAACCCCCCTGGCCAGAACCTCTAGTACCATTTTAGATAGAAGTGATGAGTACAGACAGTTTTGTTTTGTTTCCGGTCTTGGGAGAAAAAATTCAATCTTTTATGATTAAGTTTGATGTTTAAACTGTGGGCTTTTCATGGATACTCTTTATGAAGTTGAGGACCTTCTCTTCTAATTCTACTTTTTTTAGTGTTTTGGGGTTTTTTTAATTGTGAAAATTGCTGGATTTTTTCAAATGTTTTTTCCACATTTATTGAAATAATCACATGATTTTTGGACTTTATTCTATTTACATGCTATGCTTACACCTATAGTTTTATTTCCAGCTTTGATTTCTCCCCTAGATTCCAAATAGCTCACTCTAACATCATCACTCAGGTATCTAAGAGGCATCTCACACTTTACATTTTCAAAGTTGAACTCCTGATCTTTCTCCTCAAATTTTGTACTTCTTTATACTTTGCTATTTGTCTTTTAAATCAATGGAAACTTTCTGTTGTCAGTTGATCAGTATATATCAAAAACTTTAAAGTATGCATTTTATTTAACTCCAATACTTTCACTTTGAAAATATACCCTAAGGAATTATCAGAAATTTGCAAAGCTTTTAATGCAAGGATGTTCACTAAGATTTATTTATTTATTTATTTATTAATGGATAAAATGCATATAATGAATTGAGCACATTGTTCAGCTTCTTAAATTATTACGTGTAAACACTCATATGCACAACCAAGCTGAAGATATAAGAATGTTTTCATCCCCCACAAGATGATTCCTTTGTGTTGCTCTCAGTCAATAGTGACTGCTTCCACATGCCCTGAAGAGGAAACTGCTATATTGATTTCCAGCACCATCTTTCAGGTTTGCCTGTTCTTGAACCACATACAGGTAGGATTTTATAGTATGGACTCTCTCTGTTTGGATTCTTTTGCCCAGCATAATGTTTGTGAGATTTATCCATGTTATTTCATATATTAATAGTCCATTCTTTTTTTTGTTGATGTCGATTTTCGTTTGCAATATTCTATTGTAAGAACACATCACAATTTATATATAGATTTTCTGTAGATGGATTTTTGGGTTGTTCTAGCCTTACCTATCATGAATAAAGCTTCTAGTGCCTTATGTCTTTTTGTTGTGTTTCCAAATTCCTGGCATATAGTAATCTTTGGGATTTGAGAATGAGAAATCAGAATTCCTGAAACCATAGGCTATTCTGTATTTTTTATAACATTTTATTTATATGTTTTAAAATAATAATGAGTGCTCATAATAAATAAAATCACTCACTGTTTTGTGTGTGTGATGGGATTATGCTAAAAGTTTCAAAGATTCTTTTTTTTGGGTTTAAAAATGACATAATAATAAATGCATGATTATTATTATAAATCAATATATTATGATAAGATCGTATATTTCAACATCATGTAAATATAATCTATACCTGATAAAGAGTTCGATATCAGAGAACATTAAAAGAAAGAAATATCAGGACCAGCCCCATGGCCAGAGTGGTTAAAGTTCCACACCCTCCACTTTGGCAGCCTGGGTTTGCAGGGTCAGATCCCAGGTGCACACCTACTCCACTCATCCGCCATGCTGTGGCAGCATCCCACATACAAAGTGGAAGACTGGCACAGATGTTAGCTCAGGGCTAATCTTCCTCAAGCAAAAAAGCAGGAAGATAGGCAATGGATGTTGGCTCAAGGCAATCTTCCTCAGCAAACAAAAAGGAAAGAAAGACAGAAAGGTTAACACAAGATAAATGTCAAATAATCATTTTAAAGATGGAAAGACAATACCGCAAATATTTAAAAGTTATTCTTAAAGTAAAATTTTAAAATGCTCAAGGCCTGTGATTTACCTATCTGGTAACCTTGGTCTTTGTTTCGTGACAAATATTCAAGAGGTGTAACAATTTTGTTTTCATTTTTGTCATGACACTGGTTGCATCATTGATTGTGAGCAAAAGCATTTTTAATTTGTGTGTTGGGGTTCATTTTGATTCACATAAGTTCATTTTCTTCCTTTCAGTGAGGAAAATACTTTGCTTGCTGTGACTTTAGTTTTGCCTTGAAATTCATGCTGCTTTTGCTAATTCAGTGTTGGATCAGCTTCTGATTTCATGTTGGAGTATTTTACAACATTCATGTCTTCTGTCTTTGCATTTCTTTTGGTAAAGTATTTACAAAGAACTGTAAAATGCTTAACACTCAGATTGCTTAGCAAGATCAACACCTCTACACTGAATCGCATGTCAATATTGCCAATATCAGGATTTATTTTGCTTCCAAAATTTTTTGTTTCTTGGAACACTACTGTGGGAGACTCGAATTGGCCCCCAAACATACCTCTCTTTGGCATGAGGATTATTTTGGGCTGGTTACTTTTAAAAACTGCAGACAGGAGAGAAACTCTGAAAAGTACACTTTAACCCTTTGTAAAGAGACAATTACATTTTTAAGGGAAATCTCCATCTGTAAAGGTGTCTCCCTCTCTGTACCAGGAAGAAGGGGGATGACCTTATCTCTAGAAACTCTTATCAATACAGAAGGCAAGAACTTAAATCTGCATAAAACCTTATTCTTGTTTACTGTGCTTTTCTGGTAATCTTCCGTAGCTGACCCCCTCCCCCCAAACATCCTCCTTTGTCTTTAGCTGAGGGTGATATTTAAGGTGAGAGTTTCTGCCATTTTGGCAACTTACTCAGTGTTTCCGGGTCTCTCCTATGCATACATGTTATAAAGCTTTGTTTGATTTTCTCCTGTTATTCTGTCTCATGTGAATTTAATTCATTGTCTGGCCAGAAGGACCTAGAGCAGGTAGAGGAAATGTCTTCCTCTCCCACAGTTTGGCTACTTGGATGGGATAAAATTTCACTGGCTGGACACTTCTTGCTCCTGGACTGCTGCAGCCCAGAGATCCTGGACCCCTGATGGGAGCCAGCAAGAGGTAAGAGTTCTTACATGTCAGTCTCCCAGATCTCTGTCTGCAGGGTCCAATGGAAGCAAGAATGGTGAGTTTTTTGCTTTTCTAAATTTAGATTAGCAGGGGAAAATTTTGGTGAGGCTAGCTTCTTGGATTCAGTGACTCTAGGATTTGGTTGAGTACTCATTGATTGTAGATCCTTTTCCTCCCAGAGATAATACGTTTTCTTGTCTCTGTCTTTTTTTGTTGTTTGTCATAAGACACAAGCATCTCTATAAGCCTGTTGTCTGGGCCTTTTGTCTTGTTCTATGTCTTGAGAGCTTGGCTTTGTGACCTTTCTGATCTCCGCCATCAGAGGATGCATGTACTGGCATGCATCTTGGTGGCCAGTCGAGTAGACTAGGGTTCCGGGACACACTCTCTTTGTCCTGGCTGTGTCAGCTCTCAGGGGTATTTGTCATAAGGGGTCCCAATTGCTTTCATAGGGGCCCTTTGTTATCTTAACCTTCATTGCTTGCTGCATCATGAAGGCCTTTACTTTCTTAGACTATTTTTGGGAGTGAACTTTCTGGATCTCTTTCGGGGATGCCTCTTGCGTCCAAGGTTAAGCTTATTGGTATGAGTCACTATTAAGGTCCTACTCATCAATGTGGACAGATGATGGATCATTTAAACTGGGAAAAGTTCTAAATGGGGGAAAAAATTTATGGGAGCTCTCATCATAATTTTTATTGGTACCTATGAAAAGGCCAGATTAGAAAGGAAACACACACAGATAAAAATAATGACTAGCCTTAAGACCCTGACTCAGGTTACACTTGAATTGATGAAATGTAAAAGTCTAAATTTTGATAAGATTACAAAGGTTGGAATGCTTGAGGTGATTTCTTTTCTTTATAAAGAGGTTATATCGACTTTGCCTGAGTATGTTTTAAAATGTTTGGCTGGGGATACTTCCCTAACCAATATTATAAGACTAAGACCTATTAATTAAGTCCTGCCCCATGGGTCCTGTCCCCATGCTGCCACTCTTCTCTGTCTATGGGTCCTGTCTCCACGTTATTCTCTGAATAAAGGAGCACTAGTACCAGACCTTGAGAGTCCAAGAAATCTTTCTTTTGCCTTCTCAGCTCGCCAAGCCCTCATCATTTCTTCTGGTAGCCTGTATGGGCATCTTGCTTCACTGGCTTGTGAGCTGGAGTTCTAGTAAGTGCACTTTTCTTCCTCGTGTCTTTCTCTTTTTCAAAGATGGTTCTAAATTCACTTCTCCATAGGGAACCTTCTGGGACAGCTGTATGAATCCATGTTTACTGCCCATGGTTACTCTATGGGGCAAACCCTGGCATTCAACCCGAAGAGAATGAGTACCTTAAGCCTAAGGGTGATGAAGAAGGAATTAATCCCTTCCATCCTAATCCTATCTCTAACACATAAATTTGACATGGGTGCAGGTCGAACACTCAAGTCATTAGAATGGTCGTCAATCTCTAAGACTCCTGTGGCAGGTTTATTTTCCTAAGGCTGGATTAGGATCCCTCCCTATGGCTCCTGACCATGCTCTGAACCCTGAGAAAGTCCCAATATTAGTAAAAAGTCTTAAGACAAAATTTGGATTCATAATAAGGGAGCTTTGTATTACTGCACCTGATTCATGGCAGTAATTTTTTTTTTTTTGAGGAAGATTAGCCCTGAACTAACATCCATGCCTGTCTTCCTCCACTTTATATGTGGGATGCCTACCACAGCATGGCTTGCCAAGCTGTGCCATGTCCATGCCTGGGATCCGTACTGGTGAATGCTGGGCAGCCGAAGCAGAATGTGTGAACTTAACCACTGAGCCACTGGGCCAGCCCAAGATTCATGACAGTAATTTTTAAAACAATAGCTGTGGAGACTGTGTATGTGTGTCTCTATGTATGTTATATATGTTTGGTATTTTACCTCTGGATGGTATGGCCAAAATTAAGAGCTCTGTTTAATTGGCTTAAAGTAAGCACTTACATAAATTCTAATGTAATAAAAATTAACCCAATGTCTTTTAAGTTAATATGATATAGATTAATCTTTGGTTAATGAAAGTTTAAGTTTGTTGGTTTGATTGAAAAGGCATATCCTCAAGAGTTGTCAGTATTTGAATATGATGCAGACATATAGCCTGGGTTTACTAGTCAAATAAGCTCATGTTGTCTGTTAGAAATTCATTAGCAAAATGATATCTTTAAATGATAGCTAATTTTGTCTAATGTTGCATAAAGATTTTGTGGGTAATCTAAACATAATTGTTGTGAACAAGTGATTTAAATATAAATGAAATAAGAGTTTATAGATAAAATTTTAGCACTAATCATAGTTTATGACATGTGTATTTAAAATAACTTCCAAAATCTCTTTGGTAACTTGAAACTTTGAACTTTTGCTAGGTTGATTTAAATGATAAAATTCATTGAGTATCTAGATCATTTCCAAATAAGATAAGATATTAGACATTAGTTATTAAACGTAAGTTTATCTACTTGTGGCTTCTTATTGCAGACAGGCTAAAAGTGTTGGAGTGTATTACTGTGAAGTGGTGTGTTTCTAGAAATATAAAAAGTGTTAAGAATGCTGATATAAAAGACAATTCATAATTGCTTAGTTTTTAGTTTTTACTAGGTTCTGCAAGGGTTAAAAATTCTAATTAATATGTGTAATTAAAGCTACTAAAAATTAATAAGGAAAACAGCTTTGTATGCAAGGAAAGTAAAATATATATTTTCAATAAAGCAGGTATAAAGAATGGAAGTATTTTTGTTTGTTGGGTTAAGAAAGGTAAATTTGTCCTAAAGTACTAGAAAGGAAGAAAGAAAGTATGGGACATTCAAATTCGGAAGGTAAAAAGAAAGCTGTAGAAGGTTTGTAAAAGAAAAGTTCTGAAAGGAGTTTCATGCCTGGTCAAATTGACTAAGATTAAAGTAAATCCAACTAAGTAAATGAGTTTTAAAGATAAAAATAAGCTGGTGCAGAAATTAAAATTTGATTTTTCTCTCAAAGGATAATTTTCCTGAACTTCTAGTCTGCTCTTGGTAGAGCGATTATGGAAAGTTTTTCCTTTAAGCAGTCTAGCAGAAGGGTAGGGATTTTATGTTTCATCAAAATAAATTTCCTGTATTGTTTATCAAGTCTTTAATCACAGCTGCTAAGGTCTGACAGCTATTTAATCCTCTGGATTTACCTAAAAATCTTTAATTGTCGCTATAGTTACATAGTATAGTATAGATAACTAAACACTGTTTCGAAGGGACCTATGGTATTATGTGGGTAAATGTTCTTGATATAAGTGTTTTTAAAAAATTATATAACATTCCTAAAATTCTGATCTGTCCTGGTTCTCAGGCATAATTCTGGTTGTTATTTTAAGGTGTTGCATGTCACAAAATTAACCAAATTTCTTTGTCAATTTCCATTTTGAATTGTTGTTTATACACAGTTATTGTTTTACTCTGATGCTTTTTGCTTTTGCAAATATGTCCAATCTTCAGAGATATTCATGGAAAGGACCCTGACATTTACTCTGGAATGCAGGTTTCTCATAAACTTTGAGATTGTAAAACTGAACTGGGTAAGAAATTACAGAATCTAACGGAGAAACTGATGACCTCATAAATCTGCTAACACAAGATTAAGATAAAAAAATGATTATGCAGGACTGTATGAACTGATGAGGATGATGAAGAACTGATGAGGATGATTATAATTTTTATGACTTTTGTTGGAAATGTTGATTTTTTTGATGTTTTGTTTTCTCAGATTTAAGGAAATCTTTTCCTCTTTTCTCTTATGCTAACTATGACTTATAGCAACTTGGTGCAATTATACCTTTGTGAGCAGAACTGAAACATTATCCTTTTCTCCCTACCTGATCCCTCCACAATTTAGAAACTTAGAGAGTGAGTATTGTTATTTTCATGGCAATATAGTTATTTGCATAAGTTCAATAAGAATCTGTTCTCCTTATAACAGGACACAAATGGAAACATTGATTATCTTACCAAAAGCTTTGACTGGAATGTCATATTTGAGAGAAACAGGCATAAACTCAGATAGGACCAGGCAGCTTTTCAGAAACAAGGATTGGGCTTTTTGGAATAAAGTCACTTGGAAATATTGGCTTGGTACCTTGTTTACAAGGATTCCAGCACCCTGGGTATGTAAGGAAGGTCGCTTATCTGGCAGGTTCCTAGAACCTTGAAATATTTTGGGGAACCTCAAGAGAAGAGAGGAATTCACCCAAATCTAAGATATCACAGGCGAGGCCTGATGGTGCAAATCCCTGACTTGGCTTTCCTGGCCTCGAGAGGCCTTTGAAGTTCAATCTGAGATTCCTCATAAAAAATTCCAGCAAAGCAGATTTAAGAACCTATGTGATCAATGGCTATTCTTGCTGTACTCATGTAAATAATTGGGCCAAGGTTATTGAAACTAAACTTATTGTGCAAACCAGTTAGTCTTTAATTTGGCTATCTTTGGTAAAAATGAGGGTGATTTTAGAGAGAAAAATTATGTTTCAGTAAAAAAAACTATAATACACATTTGTGAATATTAGATCCTAGTTCTGTTAATTAATTGTCTTTGAGGTTTTTTCTACCTGTGAACTGGACTGGATCCTGAATTCTTCTCCGGAAATACCTGGTTACAAATCCCCAAACTAACATTTTCAATTTTTTCCCTCATTTTCATTTGGAATCATTGAGAACTGAACCTGAACTTTTTCCTGAAGTCTTGCAAACTGAAGCTGAACAACTTGGTATAAACTTAAGAGAGATTCCTGTCTGTTGCTGTGTAAGCTGAAAGCCAGTCAGAAAGATACTTGAACGCCTGACGACATCATCAGAGACATCTCAAACTGCAAAAGATGCTTCAACTCTGACATCTAGAAATCTTGACTGACTGCCCCCTAGGCTCAGGAACTGGTTTATAATTTGCTCCAACCGTTAACCTTGTTTTTCATTTTGTTTCCATAGAATACTTATTAAATACCTGATTACGTGCTTCCACAATATAGGCCCAACGTTGGGAGCCCACCTGCATCACTGCCTTCCAAAATGAATTTAACTGGACTGATCTATTCTCAGGACTAAGAAATGTGTTCAGTGAGATGGAACAATCTACCACTCAGCTTCTGGACTATAAAACTTCTTAGAGTTTCAAAGGCAGGACTGTGGGGGACTGGAGTTGGCCACCCCAAGATACCTCTCTTTGGCATGAGGATTATTTTGGGCTGGTTACTTTTAAAAACTGCAGACAGGAGAGAAACTCTGAAAAGTACACTTTAACCCTTTGTAAAGAGACATTTACATTTTTAAGGGAAATCTCCATCTGTAAAGGTGTCTCCCTCTCTGTACAGTGAAGAAGGGGGATGACCTTATCTCTAAGAACTCTTATCAATACAGAAGGCAAAGATTTAAATCTGCATAATAACCTTACTCTTGTTTACTGTGCTTTTCTGGAAATCTCCCATAACTGACTCCCCCACCCCAACATCCTCCTTTGTCTTTAGCTGAGGATGGTACTTAAGGTGAGAGTTTCCTCCGTTTTGGTGAATTACTCAGTGTTTCTGCGTCTCTCCCATGTACACACGTTATAGCTTTGTTTGATTTTCTCCTGTTATTCCGTCTCATGTGAATTTAATTCTTTGTCTGGCCAGAAGGACCTAGAGTGGGTAGAGGAAATGTCTTCCTCCCCTACAGTACTCACAGGAATTATAAAGTATTCTATGAAAATAAACTTACTTATGTTTATTTCATTTGCAAGGATGCAGACAGGGCCATGAACACACACTTTAACATGGTCATAACTACAAGCACCACTGGTTAGATCATGACCAATTTCCTCCTCCATCCTGCTATCCTGGCTCCAGGAAATGATGACCTAACTTTTAACTCTTTTTCTTGCCTGTTCTTATTCTTGTTTTAGACTTGATTCACTGAATTCCTTCCAATCAGTAATGTGTCTTTTTCATTTATTTCTTCTCTGTTCTCCCCTAACTGGATAATTTTAAATGATCTGTCTTCTGCTTCACATATTTTTTCTTCTGCTTGATCCAGTCTGTTGGTGGTAGTCTGTATTGACTTTTTTGTTTCATTCACTATATTCTTCAGCTCTAGAATTTCTATTTAATTCCTTTTTATAATTTTTATCCTGATTTCATTGAATTATCTTTTTTCTTTGAGGAAGACTGGCCCTGAGCTAGCATCTGTGCCCATCTTCCCCTATTTTGTATGTGGGATGCCTGCTACAGCATGGCTTGATAAATGGTGCATAAGTCTGTGCCCAGGATCCACACTCACAAACTCTGGGCCACTGAAGCAGAGTGGGTGAACCCAACCACTGTGCCACCAGGCTGGCCCCATCTTTTTGTGTTTTCTTGTAGCTCACTGAGCTTCCTTCAACCAGTGCTTTTGAATTCTTTATCAGCTAAATTCCAGATCTCCGTTTCTTTGGGCTTAGCTACTTAACAGTTTTTGTGTTCCTTTGTTGATGTCATATTTCCTTGATTTTCCATGTTCCTAGTAGTCTCACATTGTTGTCTTTGCATTTGAAGGAGTACTCACCTGCTCCAGTCTTTAATGACTTGTTTCAGGAGAGAAATACTTTTCTCTTATCCCTGTTAGGGATTCTTAGGCCTTCTCAGACCTTTTGTATGTATATACCTGCCCCACACTCCTTGTTGCCTCTTGAGAGGGAATTCTTAAGATTGTATGCATGCAAAGCCAGGCTGAGTGCTGACAGCATTGTGCTTGTTCTCACTAGGGCAGTACTGAACGCTCAGGTTCTTCCCAGTCCTGCAGAGTCAGGCTGGCTTTCTGCCCATGCTCACTAACCATCTATAAAGGCTTTCTCTTGCCACTTTGGAGGAACACACAGGGAGCAGGCCATGGGATGGGAGTGTGTGTGGATGAGACATATGGAGCATTTGGGAATATCCATGGGGCAGTTGGGAGCATCTGCAAGTGAGGCACCCCCACAGCTCATGAGTGGGCTTCCTGATAGAGCCTGCAGCCCTTTGATGTGTTCTGTTCCAAGTCCTAGCTCTGTTCCCAGCCACTTACCACCCCTCAGTTAAGCAGCTTATGACTCAGTATTCTCTATGGGGCGATAAGGAGACGGGCCTCTTTGGAAGTATCCTGCACAGCTGGGAAACCCCATGCTCATTCTCTCATTTTTCCTGTGGAAAAAAATTGCTGGCCACTAGGTGTCTTTAGGACTAAACTGTGCCACCTTGTGGGAGGGCTGATGCAGGTAAAGTGAAACTGTTTCTCTGACCCTCTTCAATGTGTCCAATCTCGGATTTTTTTTCTCCCTGAGAGTGTGCTGAAAGTTTTCCACTGGACTCCTGGATTTCCACGAAGGCTTGCTCATCTGTGGGTAATTGTCAAAGCAGGTGTTCTTTGGGAGGAAAATGGTAGAAAACTCCTATATTGCTATTTTGATGGTGTCGCTCCTCTTAACTGATTTTTCTCAGATTTAGAAAACACATTTCCCCAAAAAAGCTAGGAAGGAATTCCTGATGGATGTACCAGTCTTTTGATGTTTACGTGCACTAATTTCTCTTGAATATGTACTCAGGAGTGAAATGGTTGGGTTACAGGGGGAGCTTTAGAATCCCAACAATTTTCAAAGTGATTGAATACTTTAGAACACCCATTAACCCTATGAGGGAATTCCACTGCTCTACATCCTCAGAAAACACTTCCTATAGTCTGTCTTTGCAATTTTACCCATTTTGGTAAGTGTTGTGACATCTCATTTTAGTTGCAGACTTATATATAGTAGTGAAACTTAGAGACAATGCAAATGACTAAGATGATATCAGATATATAAATAACTGTTTGTTCTTTCCATAGAATAACACACAGCAGTTACTCTCCCTTTAAAAATCCAGATGAGGTTAGCACAAATATCCATTTCATTCCATATCTTATTGAAATAGGATGCCTTTCCTGACATTTTTGTGGATTTCTAGGTAACCTGTGTTCCACGGTCACCATGGGCTCTGAATGGTTGCTTCTTCTAAATGCTTATTCTCTGCTCCATGTTTTGGTGCAATTTCTCGTTCACCTTCCTACTGATCCCATGCAGTACTTGGACTGTTTCCTAGTAGTCCACGCAAAATCCCTCTACCAAGCCCTTGTGTATCAGATTTGGGAAAACTGAGAGAGCTGCCTCACAAAACAAAACGAGTTAAAATTGAAAATTAGACCTTTCTGCTCTTAAAAGTCTTTTGGCTACTCCACCATGGTCCTCTTTTCACTCTTTCTCTCATCTTTCTTTTCTGCCTCTTTTTTCTCAGGAATAAAGAAACAAAAAATTCCTCTTGTTTTCTTATGCATAAGAACTCAGCTCTTTCATCTTTTCCCTTAAGCTCATTTCCAAACTTCCCTTTGCAAATCCAAAAACTTGGCTAAAGCTTAGAAATTGCCACTTGTGAGGACCTGATTAGGCTCTGAGACAAAGCACCATTCTTTTTTGCAGGTTTTTGCTCAGGTGCAGATAGTGGCTCTATTCTTTTAGTTCAATAGGCATTAAAATAGAAAATTGGAAGAATAGTAACAAAACGTTAATAGCATTTATCTCTGAATGATGATTACTCTAGAGTTTTTGAAATTTTCTTCAATTTTACCTTATATACTTTCCAAGTTTTCTGAGTAAACATGTCATGTCACATCCTTCTAGGATCAGTTACTTTCAGGAAACTTGTTCCTCCTTTGGAAACAAGCATATCAGTGCAACATGTTGTAGCATAGAGATTAAAACCTTGGGAATCAGATAAAGTTCAAATCTTGCTTTCATTCATTACAAAGTGGGACTGCTTGGGCACATTTCCTTATTTAAGTGGAGGATATTGTCAGCATTAAATCAGATATTGTATATTAAATGGTTTACATAGTGTCTGCTATATATTGAGATAAGACTTATGACCTGAAAAGAGCAATTTTGGTGGTTTTGAAGTGTTGGCATGCTGGCATGTTGTGTTCAATAGTGCGGTGTATGAAAAATGATATACCACCAGTTATAATCAAACTGTTAAGGCTTGCAAATTAGTGACTTAGATATACATTTAAATTCAATTAATTCACTTAAAAAAGACATAAAGTGACTTTAAAGTAATCCCTATAGTCACATCGCTTTTCCACATTTGATTTCAGAATACCTTCTTAAGCGGAAGATAAAAAGGTGGAGTTAAGCTAAAAATTCCAGATAAGGACATTATCTTTGTTGCGTTTTATTTAACCCTTACTTATTCACTGTTATTGGTTGAAATGATTATTGATTAAATTGCTATGACTGTGATTGTATAATTATTTCATTCTTGAATTTTTCACTCCCATGAGTAAATTTTAGTAAGAAAGAAAGCAAGCATTAATTATAAGTATTAATTAAGAAATTTCAAGTAGTGTACCTATATTGCATATGGGAGAAGAATGCAATGAATATCTTTGTTAGGAGCATAGAACAATTAGACTGACCAAACAAAGAAATTAAAAATGATGATCAAATGACTTTGCACTAGTATTTCTATGTTAATAATATATTAAATTTGATTTCGCTGTGCCAATGAGAGACAAAGTATGTGCCGGTATGTATTTCTGCCCAAATTGTCTTTGGGTTTCTTCAAAGACTTTAAAGTGCCATTAGAATGCCTCTAATACATGTTTTGAGAAAGGATTGGTGAAAAGTGCTACTTTTAACTGTTTTCCCCAGCTGTTCTATTCGAGATATAGAATTGCACAATCTAAAAAGCTCTCTTTTGTAGTGTTCAGATCTTTATCCAAATTTTCTTTCTCTTATTTTCTGCTCACATTTGTTTCTTTCCATTTCTTTTCCTTGGTGGTGTTCTTTCATACAGCAAGAATTGTTTTATTATGGGACTCAGTTATGAGTATTCAGTTATTGAGACAGCAAGCTAATTAGCTGTTAAAAAAGAAATCAACCCTTTTTTCTGCAGAAGGAAATAAAAGATAGGAAACGAGGTAGTCTTGTAGGAACACTCTGCAGGAATTCTGAAGCAGGCTACCATTACTGAACATACCATTTTCAGTGGATCTCGCCAGATGACTACTAATTGATGAGATAGGCATTTAAATTTGGTTGCTTTTTATGAGGAAGATTACAAAAAAACACTATAATGTATATTAAGATCTTGGAAAACCCAATGCACTTTATGGCACATCATATACTTTTATAGCAAATATAGTTCACTATGTTAAGATAGCAGTTACGAGCAGAAACTTATTATTGTAATAGTTGTAAAGCCTCCAGCAAATCAGCATCCTGTGTTCCCAGCAGGGTTCACAATCTTCTTCACATTAATTAGGAATCAGAGATGGAGACAGGGAACTGATGAATAACGAGAAGTTACCAGCATCTTATGTTAGTGGCTGAGGATTCTACTTCATGAGTCGTTGGATCTTCATCAAGGCTCACCTGAACTGGGCGCCATTGGTGCAATGTTTGTCATGGATGAATGCAATTACATATATGCAGATTCTAACAGTAAGATGCTGTTTCTTGCTCATGGTATTTTTCAGTCCATTTGTCCTCAGCGCAGCAGACACGGCAAGCATAGGAACAGTGATTCTTTCTAGTCCTGCCCATTAATCTACTACTGTAGAATGAATGTTTGCGTTCCCCCAAATTCATATTTTGAAACCTCATCCCTAGTGCAATGGTAATTGGATGTGGGGCCTTTGGGAGGTGATTAGTTAGGTCATGAGGGTGGAACCCCTCACGCAAGGGACTAGTGCTCAGAGAGCCTCAGAGAACTCCCTTGCCCCTTCCAACCATGTGAGGACACAGCCATAAGAGGACCACTTGTAAACCAAGAAGCAGGCCCTCACTAGACACCAAATCTGCCAGCACCTTGATCTCAGACTTCCCAGAATCCTGATTCCAGAACTGTGAGAAATAAATTCCTGCTGTTTAAGCCACCTGGTTTACAGTATTTTTGTTTTAGCAGCTCAAACAGACTAAGACACCCACTGTGATTATTTGGATTATAATGGCCCTTCAAATGGCTTTGCCTTTGGTAAAGCATTACATTTCCTATCAAAGATATCCCCTAGGAAAGAAAAAGCTGATTGCATTTGCCGTTCTGTTATTAGAGAAGAAAGTGGGCTGATGAGTTTGTGCTTCTCTATTAGGCTGAACTAAATTAAATATAAGTTTCTTCTTTCCCATCCTAGTGAGTAGTTTCCTTGTCAAATGATCCACTGTGTCTTGTTGGAGATGGAAGACCTGGTTTTGAGACTTGCTGTGCTTCCTGCCAGTTGTGTGACTGTGAGTGGGTTAACTTTTAGGACTTCATTCTTTTTATCTTTCTGATGAGGAGGTGGGTCTCCTCATTCTCTCATTCAACAAACATAAATTGAATCTTGACTACACACCAGGCATAGTACTGCACATTAGTTTCCAAACTTTTCACCACGTAAGATTCCTCCTTATAACATTTTCTCCTTTTGGTCCTATTATTTTGAAAGATTTGATCTGTCAAATGGACTGTGTGTTGTGTATAAGTTATATGGTTTTGTCTATTTAAAAACATAGGGTTTTTGGGGCCAGCCCAGTGGCACAGCTGTTAAGTTCACGCACTCTGCTTCCGTGGTCTGGGCTTCGCCAGTTCAGATCCCAGGCACAGACCTAGCACTGCTTATCAAGCCATACTGTGACAGGCATCCCACATATAAAACAGAGGAAGATGGTCACGGATGTTAGCTCAGGGCTAATCTTCCACAAATAAAAAAAAAATAGTGTTTTTTCTATAGAAGATATTTAAAAGAAGACATTTAGAACCAAGAGTCAGAGCTTCTGATTAGCTGGAGGGAATGATCCCAGCCAAAACCATAAAAGCTTACTGTCGAAGTTAGCTTTTAGAGGCACATTGCCCATAAATGTGCTGTTTCCATTAGGTTTTTTGAAAAAGAATTCTAATAATTCCTAGCTTTTAATCAGTTTGTTAAAAAGTGTCATCTACATCTAGGCACCTTGTCATATCTCTTCTTGCATGCTTCATTCATAGTTCCTGAGCCTCTAAAGAACTGGAACAAAGAAGGGCACAGAGGTAGCGTCAGTTGTAATATCAATGGAATTAATATTTCTAGGATGTTCCATTCATAGGTCTTATCCATTATGTTTTTCTAAAATATTAAAAATAATTCAAAAGTGTCTATTACTACCTTTGAAGGTTGCTTAGGAATCTAAGAACTCTAAGGTCGGATGGGGGAGATGGTTGCTGTTCTGAATTGCTATGGCCTGATCATTCAAAGGACAGATAAACAAAATAATATCATTGAGTACTGTGCTTTTGGCTTTGAGTTTGTTAGCAGATGTTTAGCAAAGCAGGGGATCGTTTCACATCCACTTTGCTAGATGCTTGTGGAAAATAAGTTATCCATCCAGGAAATAAATACCCTTGAAGTCTTCTCAATGAACTGTGTCCTTATTTGATCATGGGCCAAATAGTTTGAGGGCTGAGATGGGAAAAGTTGTGGTTGAGAACAATATGGAAGGTCAGGGAAAAGGATGTTCTCAAAACATGCTTGAATCTTTAAATTTAACTTAATTGAGAGTTCATTCTCGTCTTCCTCCCACCCCACTCCATCCCTGAGCACCCAAAGCTGACAGTTTCCGTTCCTGTTTATTCAGTGTCCTGGGAGCAAGTAACATTTGGCTGATGATTTGAAAATACTCATAATGGGCATAATGTGAATATGAAGCACCTCAGGGCACCAGAAAGATGAGCTCTAGACATTTCTTCATTTAGAACTCGATTAAATTTAACAATATTTTTTGAATATTTCTTCTAGGCTGGGAATTATGGAATATAATAACTTACTTGTTGTTTCCCTACTGCCCTTAAGAAGCTTCCAGTGAAATAGAGAAGTTATAACATACATACTCAGAACAGTCATGAAATTACTGTAGATAAAACAACATAGGACAGCAAATTATAACATTTTCTCCTGAAGACAATCACTGCTCAGCTTCTGCCATAGATGCTCATGCCAGCCTCTATAGTGGGGAGTGATTGATTTTGGTGGTCTTATTTTGGCAGCTAAGAATGACATTTAAGTTAGGCCTGGAAACAGGGGAGAATTCGGTAAGAAAGGTTCAAGCGTATTTAGGCAAGGGAAGTATCAGAGAAAATGACCAACAACCTACCATAAAATATCCTTTGCAGAGTTAATTTTTCTGGTTGGGACAAGCAGATCTGTTTCCTGAACACTTTGACCTTCATCGCTGAAATCTAGCTCTGTTAAAAAAAGAATCAATAAAATCCACTGCATTTTTTCTGTAGTACAGTTGAATTGTGCATTCAAAGAAAATGAATCCTGAAGTCTTTATTTTTGGCACAGAGCAATTTAAAAAGCTTTAAGATTCTATTCTTGTTGGAAATGCTTGTCACATTTCATTTTATTAGAATGAAGCGCTAAAACAGCACTGTATGAATGTCACAATGAACTTTGGGGCGGGATGTAGTTGATGATAATAGAAACTAATATTTATTGATCAGGTATTTGCCAGGCATTACGCTAAAAGTTTTACACATATAATATCATTAATCTCACAAAGCCTATGAAGTAGTACCAGTTTCAATATTTTACACAAGATAAATAAACGCTAATAGAGGACAAATAACTTGCCCAAGGCCACACCATTAGTGTGTGGCAAAACCAGAACAAGCTCTAATGGATACTTTTAAGCACCGTTCTATGCATACGCACTTACTTGATATTTAGCTGATGTCAGAGCCCAGGGAAAGCTGCCCCAAAATATCCCACAATGGCGTATTGATTATTTTGAACTAAGTTACTTGTTTTGACTTCAAGTTTTGACCCTCCTCTCTCGGTTCCCCCAAGAGCAGGAGATAAATTTCCACGTGAAAGGTACTCTCCCCCCACCAGGAACACCACAATCAGGGAACTCAGGACCAAGAAGTCTGTATAAACCAAACCTTGTTGCTTTTACTAATTTACTATTCAAGCCTAAACTCTGCTTAAATTCCTCACTAATTACATACCCCAAACCTAAGTTTCTTTGACCTGTCAGTTCCTCACAAATTTATTGTTTCTTTGTGTAAAAAGATACATAAACTGCCTGCTTTGTTCACTTGGAAAACATCATTAACATAATCTCCCGTATATACATATTAAATTGGTTTTTCTCCTGTTCATCTGGCTTGCATCAATTTCATTATTAGTCCAGCCATAAGAACTTAAGAAAGATAGAAGGGAGAATTTACCCTCCCCAACACTGATGTCAAGCTGAAAGACAAGAGCCGTAGATACAAGGCAATCTGCAGAATGCTAACTGTGCAATCCAGGGAAGTTTTTTCTTCCTCCTATAATAATGCCTTGATCACCTAGTGAATGCACTTGGAGAATGGCAAATTTCAGCTTCTAGTTAATGAAGGATTAGGATGAAAGCTTCTTATTTAAACCTCACAGTGACCAAGACTAAATCAAGTTTTTGATCGCTGAGAAACTGGCAGGGCAGTATCTCGGTTCAATACAGCAAATATTAATTGAGTACCAACTGATACACAAGCTGCTTCAGGCATTATGAATAGGAAAATGATACTGGCTCAAAGCAAGGTTGGTAAGGGAAGGCATGTTGTAGAAAAGAAATCATATTGTAACTTTAAATGACCCCTAATTAACTAAACCAGACATGTTCTGTAGATTTTTATGGCCCCTCCCAGCTGCTGTAAGTTGATAACTTTGTATTTTGGAGTTCTTTAGGAATGTGATGACCCCCAGGCAGAGAATCTATGCTGATAGCCATCATCAATGACAACTGAAAGATCAGGGTATAGGGTGTTGTTTTGGTTTCTGATGCATATCCAGTAAAACAGATGACTATCAGAAACTAGGACCAGATGTCTGCCCCCACCCAGAAATCAGATGGATGCTCCCTCTTTGAGACCAGATGCCTGCCCCACCTGGAGACCAGCCCCCTACATAACTGGCCTGTAGTCTTTGTTCTGTAAGATGGTTCTTTCGGACATTAGTTGGCCATCTTCCCCCTTGCTAGCAAGCTGTAATGAAAAGTCCTTTCTCTCCTATCACCTTGCCTCTTGACTATTGGCATGTCTTGTGGTGGGCAGATGACCCCTCGTGGGCAGTAACAAAAGTTGACTGTACTTCTTGCAACATGACAAGTGTAGGATTGAGATCTCCAACAGGCCAATCAAGGAATCTGATTTTTGATGGAACCGGGTGCTGGAATGGCCCCTTCTTTCACTTTTGAATGGAATCCACCTCCTTCGCAAGAATTTCACTTTCTCCTTCCACATAGACACCATCTCCTGTCTTCTGAAGAGGTCACAGAAGTTAAAACAAGGTCCTCCTAACAAAATATTGAAGGCTTTTTAGGTACTTTATTCAACTTCAGAACACCTGAAAACACAAGTCATATCATATCATTACTTTCCTTAAAAATTTTAATGGCTCTTTATTCTCTAGATTAGAGAATTAAGGCCCAAATCCTTATGTTGACCTTAAACAAACAGACAGCCAGTTATTTCTCCAGCAAAAATGGATTTATTCATGATCAGCAAAAAATTGCAGTTCAGGGTCTGCAACCATTCCACGCCATGTGTGAGTCCCCCAGCAGCAAGGGAGGAGACACGCTTTTACAGAGAGAAAGAGGGAGTTGGGAGGGCTATAGCAAGCAAAGAGTTTGAGGTACAGTGTCTTTTCATTGGCTGAGTTTAACAGTCTCTCATCGGCTGAACTTCTTGCTGGTCTTCCTCTTCTGTGGTTGGCATCTACTACAGATGTAGGGCCGAGAGCGCCACCTTTTCATTTCTTGACTCCAATTTAATGAGGTTTCTGTTTATTAATTTCCACACACAGCATGACAGCCAAGGTCCTTCAGATGTGGCTTCAGCCTATAGTTTTCGTCTTGCATTCTAGGTCTTTCCACCCACCAGAGGTATCGTTGTATAAAGGGCTTGAACTCCGGTATTGAATTCCATTTATCTCCTACTGGATGCAATCTTGCATATGCAATCTGGGTAAATTTCTAAATTTCAGGCTTCTCAATTCTGAAATGGGTATGATAATAGCCACATTCCTCCTCTTATTTTTCTTCTTTTATTCTTCCTTGCTGTGGACTAACCATACTGAATTTCCACCTGTGATATTATGATAGACTAAGAAATATATATATTTGGTCTTCCTCCCTTTGGTCCTGGAACACAGCTCTTAAAATGCTTTTAATCTCCTAAGTGATAAGAGCAAGCAATAAAGGCTAATAGAGGTATTTTGTTGTTCATAACAAGCCCTTTTCGACCACAGTTTATGTTAATGAGGTGACTTTTGGAAAGCCCCTAGATAACTTTGGGAGGAGGAGGCTGGTTGCCAGGGGAACCAACCATGGGATTAGAGGGTTGAAACTTTCAGCATCCCCACCCCACCACTGGGGAGGGGGAGGGGTGGGAGATTAAGTTTAGTCAGTGATGGCCAATGATTTAATCAATCATGGTATGTAATGAAGCCTCCATGAAAATCCCTGAAGTAGGAGGTTCAGAGAACTTCCAGGTTGGTGGACATGTGAAGGTGCTTGGGGAGTGGCATACTCAGAAAGGGCATGGAAGCTCTGTCCCTTTCCCCATACCTTGCCCTGTGCATCTCTTCCATCTGGCTGTTCCTGAGTTGTATCCTTTCATCATAAACCATTAATCTAGTAAGTAAACTGTTTCCCTGAGTTCTTTAAGCCGTTCTAGCAAATTATTGAACGTGAGGAGGGGTTGTCGGAACCTCTGACTTATAGCCTCTTAGTCAGAAGCACAGATGATAACCTGGACTCATGGTTGGCATTTGAAGTTGGGGGCAGTCTTATGGGACTGAGCCCTCAACCTGTGGGGTCTGCACTAACTCCAGTTGGTGTCACAATTTAATTGTGGGATACCCATCTGGTGTCACAGAATTGCTTGGGATAGAAAACCCATGCATCTGGCGTCAGAAGTGTTAGCCTGGTGGGTTAGTAGCCTCGTACAGAAGAGAAACAGTTTCTTCTTTCACAGCCAGTGATGACTACATCTCCCTTGGAATGAATGTGCAGTTTGTCAAGGGGGCCCTGGCTCTCCAGTGACCATGGGGCCCTGATATTTGGAGGGGCCTGTGGGAATTTCCTTGAGTGGGATTGATTAGAGTCTTTTAATTATCATGGGAAATTGTCAGCTGCTTTCTAGCTAAGAATTGGATTATTTGTGCAGGGGAAAAAACATTTCCCTTCTTCCTTTCTAGGTTCTTTGGCAGGTCTAAAATTAAATTGACGTAACATAAATTAACGGGAGAAAAACACATTTGGTACACACGGGGGCCCCATAAGAATATGATTCCCCAGCAGTCAGGTAATTGAGGCTTACATACTGTCCTGAGCTAAGGAGAAGGGGATAGGAAAGGGGAGGAAGATAATTCACAGGAAGCTGAGAAGAGCAGATGTTTGGTAAACAAGTGTTTGCCATGCCATGCAGATAAATCTTTGGGATATAAAAAGTTATTTTTGGTAAGTGCTCTCTTCCTGGTACAGGTCCCCTATCTAAATTCTTCTAGGCACTTAAGGGGGAGGGAAAAAATTCTTGGAGTGAAGGGAAATCATCTCAATCCTGAACAAAATGAAGGTGAAGAGGGCCTGGAAGGGAAGGGTTGGATACTAACATTGAGAGGACTTACAGACTGAATGTAAGAAAGGTGAACAAAATCATCTTAGTGCTTTGGCTGAAATAGGGATAACCACGGTTGCACACCAAGGGGGATTTTCTGGAGTTGGGGCTTTCCAATGTGTGCTTTTTCTCACACCACTAACAATTAACTCAGTTCTCCACAGACACTGACTGGGTGTCCAACAGATTTAACTCAGTTCTGATACTATCTTCCTGGAGACAGCATCAGATCTCACAGGGTAAGGGCTCAGTCCCATGAAACTGCCCCCTCCTCCAACTTCAGATGCCGATCACGAGGCCAGCTTGTTACCTGTGCTTCTGATCCAGCAGCTGTAAATCAGAGATTTCCAAGACCACCCCATGGGCTCAATTAATTTGCTAGAGTGGCTCACACAACTCAGGAAACCAGTTTACTCACTAAATTATTTGTTTATTACAAATGATAGTAAAGGATATGAAATAGCCAGATAGATATACATAGGGTGAGGTTCTGAATGCAGGAACTTTTGTCCCTGTAGAGTTTGGAGCCCAGCAGGGTGGCACATGGAAGCATTCTTGTTCACCAACCTGGAAGTTCTCTGACTCCCACCTCCTTCTCAATTTTTATGGAGGCTCCATTTCACAGGCATGGTTGATTAAATCATTAGCCATCGGAAATTGATTCAGCCTCCAGTGGAGCTCAGGGAACGGGACTGAAAGTTCCAACACTGTAATCACATGGTTGGTTCCCCTGGCAACCAGCTCCCATCCTTAGGGGATTTCCAAAAGTCACCTCATCAACATAAGCTCAATTATGGTTGAAAGGGGCTTGTTATGAATAATAGGACGCTCATTTCATCTTTATGGCTCTGAAACAATTTCAGGAACCGAGGGCAAAAGACAACATATTATAACAAAAGATGCTCCCATTGCTCTAATCTCTTAGGAAATTCCAAGGGTTTTGGAAGCTGTCAGCCAGGAACTGTGGCCAAAGACTAAAATATATATTTATTCTAAATCACAATATCACAGGCTACAGTGCAAATATTATTATTTTCTTTGTGTTCTATGACCTTAAAAAGTTGGCAAGCATTTACTTAAATATCGGTTGTAAATCTAGTAAATTAAATTTATGAGAATACTTAACTCCTCTTAAATATTCCAATGCCATTTATAAGCTTAGTAAAATATTCTTACACCTTCCAATTAAATTAATTACTCAATGTGGTAGGTAGAATAATGGCCTCTCAAAGAGGTCCCACAGCCCAATCCCTGGAACCTGAGAACATGTGATGCTGCAGGGCGAAGGAGATTTGTGCGTGTGATTCAAGTTAGGGACTTTAAAATGGGGGGTTATCTGGGATTATCTGGGTAGGCCCAATCTAAGCACCAGAGCCCTGAGGATGAGAAATCTCCAGGTGGAATCAGAGAGATGCAACAGAAGAGAAGGCATGAGAGGTAAGGCAGAAGTGGAGGTCAGAGATATTGGAAGTGTAGGGGAGGAAGACACTTCCTCTACCCCCTCTGGGCTCGTCTGGCCAGAGAACAAATTAAATTCACATGAGACAGAATAGCAGGAGAAAATTAAACAAATCTTTATAACATGTATACATGGGAGAGTTTATTCTGAGCTAAAATCTGAGGACCATGGTCCGGGGCCTTTCTTCCCTAAGGAAGAAAGGGCACCGAAGAAGTGGGGTAAACAGAGTGGTTATATACTCCCAAACAGGATGTTTCACATGGGATTGAAATGTCCCTTTTACGATAGTCTCGAGACTGCTCTGTCAGCACAACAATTGATGGAAACAGCAGGTAGGTCTGCTGTCTCGGTGAGCACGGCAGGGTGGCAGGTCTGTTGTCTTGAGCTGGGTGGTCACAGGTGAGCTGGGTGGTCAAAGGTGAGTGCAGCAATCAGTTCCTAGCCTAAGGAAAGATGCTTATCCCTAAGGAAATGCCAATGTAGGGGGAAGTTGCACCTTTATCTTAAGGCCATTTGTTCTTGCCATAGTAAATGTTTTAAAGCAGATATACAATGTGTGCTCAATGGCCAGGGTCAGGCCCTTTTGGACAAAACAAAGTCAGGCCAAATTAGGTTTACACCAAATGGCTTCCTCATGTACTCCAATATATCTTATTGCTTGCCATTTCTATTTGTCAATGTATACATGGGAGAGGCTCAGGCAAGCTGAGCAACTCACGACAATGGCTGAAACCACCATCTTAAATATCATATCCAACTAAAGACAAAGGAGGATGTTGGGGGTGAGGGAAGTCAGTTACAGGAGGTTACCAGACAAGCACAATAAACAAATGCAGATTTAAGTCCTTGCCTTCTCCATTGATTAAGAGTTTCTAGAGATAAGGTCATCTCCCCTTCTTCCTGATACAGAGAGGAGACATCTTTACAGGTGGAGATTTCCTTGACAATGTAAATGTCTCTTACAAAGGGTAAGTAAATTCTACTTTTCAGTTGCTTTCCTGTCTGCAAAGTAACCAGCCCCAAATAATCATCATGCCAAAGAGACATATCTTGGGGTGGCCAATTCCAGGCCCCCACAGAAGCAAGAGAAGGATTCAACCCACCACTGCTCACTTTGAAGAAGGAGGAGGGGAACCACAACCTGGAAGGAATGTGGGCAGCCTCTTGAAACCAAGAACGACCAACACCCAGCAAGGAAACTAGTACATTAGCCTCATAACAGCATGTGACTGAATTCTGGAGACAACCTCAATGAGCCTGAAGCCTATTCCTCAGTGTCTCCAGCAAGGAACACAGACCTGCTGACATCTTGATTTCAGCCTGGTGAGACCACTGTTGGTCTTCTCATCTACATGAACTGTGAGATAACAAACTTGTGTTGTTTTAAGCCACTAAATTTGTTGTAATTTGTTCAGACAGCAATAGGAAACTAACACGCTCAAAACAGTTTTAAAATTAAATCCCGGGTTTCATAATATGCCAAATTCACATCTGTATTATATTAAAAATTACTCTAAAGTCAAACGTGTATTAATTCTACATATTTGATTTATTTCATCATCTCAATGGTGATTCTAAATCTTCTTAGGGTAAGGATGCTTGTGCACTAAGCACTAAGGGCACTTGGCCATTCAGAGCTACTTGGGACCACCTTCCCAAGTAAACTTGGAGCAAGCTCAGCTGGGTGAGGGTGCATATCGACTAGAGGTTCTGATCTGTTCATAAGATACAAAGTTATAAATCCTTAGAACGTCTTCCCCATGGCCCAGGTGTCTAGTCTAAACTCCTTTTATTGGATTTGGGGCATCTGGGGATGCCAAGTCCATACCCTATAAACAAGATTGGTTTCACAACTACTGTCCTCAAAATTCAAGATAAGTTCTTGCTTGATTAACCTTTATCTCCAGACCAGAGCCAATGAAATTCTGAACAGCCTGCCCAGTTACTTCACTACTAGATTTTATTCAACCAATCTATATACTGCTTCATTCTGAGTTCTTTTCAGATTCTCCTTCTCTTGCAGGACCACAGCCTTTATGTTTAAATGACATCTAATTGGATTTTGGGCGTCTGTCAAGGCTGTGGTACTTTGTGATTACAGGGCTAAAGTCATATTAGTGACATAAATCAGCACATTTCCCATTGGCACTGCTTTCTGGCCTTGAACAATCGTTATAGTTTGTGACTTTTAAAAATAATCATGTAACATGGATGCCCAGAAGAAAATTTGATGTTTTACAAGAAAATGTAAATAGCAAAAGAGTAAATTTGTCTTATTTGCTTAATATAAGAAGGATTTTATATTTTAAAAAATACAAACATAAATTCATCTGGAATATTCAAGTTTTCACTTCAAAAGAAAATAAACTTTGGGTCTGTAGGGAGTCAGAATTTGCCACCCTAAATGTGTCTCTTTAGCTTGATTGTTTTTAAGAACAAAAGACTCAGAAAGAAACTGTGACCTTCCCTCTAACTGCCTAAAAGAATTTAAGATAGAAGGCCTGTTCTAGGAAGGAGCTAATACCACAGATAACTGCAGGTGTGGTAGATGGCCCAGCAAACATTTGTTTACCAAACAGTGCTTTTCCATCTCCATGTGAACTGCCCTCCTTCCCGTTGAAGTCCCAGACCACTACCCCCAACATCCTCTCTTGTCTTTAGCTGAAGATGGTCTTTAAGGTGGTGGCTTCAGCCATTTTGGAGAGTTATTCAGTTTTCCTGAGTTTCTCTCATGTACACATGTTATTAAATTTGTTTGATTTTCTCCTGTTATTCTGTCTCATGTCAATTTAATTTTTAGATCACCAGAAGAAGCTAGAGGGTAGAGGAATAGTTCTTCCTTCCCTTCAGTTCTTTCTAAAATAAACTTGGAGTCTTTCTAAAGAAAATACTTGTACTCAGCAAGAGTTAACCAGGCCCTTATTGAAACAATACTGCTCAGTGCTGTAGCAAATACAATAGAATTAGAAGAAAAGGTCACAGCACACAAATTATTTAAGACAGAAAAATATATAACAGAAACGTGAACAACCAGAAAATGTGTGAAAACTTTAGAAATGATGTAGAAAGTACATCTACATGTGAAAGGGAGGCCAAAAAAGTAAGAATCTGTGCCAAAGATCATTAGTTAAGGGAAAGTGGGGCATCTTGGAGGTTTATAAAGGATTTAATGCATATAAAATAACATAGGAAAAGAGGAAGAACATTCTAGACTTCTCTAGAAATACATACATTTAGTAATGACATTTTGTATTTCAGAATCTACTATTATTTTTATCAACCAGATGTCTTGAGAAAAAGTAATGTTGTTCAGAATGGTTATGATCCATCCAGCTTACATCTTCAATTTTGTTGTCAAAATGTCAGTACTCATAGATTGAATAAATTATGAGTATATGCTAATTTAGATAATAGATACATGAAGTACACAGGTGCACACGGTGGAAAACAAAAACAAGTCTGCAGGAGTAAGGCAAGAGAAAAAAGAGGATAAGTTTGATAAATATTTTGTAAAATTTCTTAGTTTTGCTAGGAATTTACTGCCAGGAGCCTAACATTTGGAAGAAAGAATCTTTAGAAAAGTGAAAAAGTCCTTAAAACCACATAATATAGATGGGAATACCCAGAAGAACAATAAGCAATCCCATCTTTCAAAACATTGGGTAACAAAGATTAGAAGTCCAAAATCAATTCAGATGGTTTCAAAGTGGTTTAAAATTACTAAGTTTTAATATGAAATTTTAGGCAAAATTGGCCTTTAGTTAATTGGATCATTAGGCATTTTATGTTTAATGGATTTGTTACTGCTCCAGACAGGGGGCTGAGCATGAATGAGCCCCAGAAGAGGGGCAGCGTGCTCAGGGGCCGGAAGGGAAACCAGCTCTGCTGTAAACTGCCATAGCTGACTGTGGGATTCTGAGAAGGGAGAGGGAAGTATGCATGTGTGTGTGTGTATGTGTGCACACGTGTGTATGTGTGCTCTGGAACCAATTGGAAAAGGATTTGTCCAAAAGGATGACAATGGCAACAGAATTGCACTGATTTTTCTCAACTCAAAGTCACAATAGTGCTCGTGGGAAGTCTCCCCAGGGACTTCAAGGGCACGATTTGGAACATCATGTTTGGAGGATGTCTCATTACGCTGACCTGAAGAGGTACCCTCCCCTGCGGGAGACTTCGAACCTGTGCTGTGCTCCTTGGTGCAGGCTCATCGGTTTTCAAAATGAGCCTCACGACCTTCACCTCTTTCACCACTCGGGCAGAGGGTTTAGGCCTATGATCAATGAGACAAGTCTCAAATCAAACAGGCACTCTTTCTGTTGACACTCAAAATCCATTTTTAAAAAATGTACAAGTAACACATGCTAAGTAATGAAAAACTTTGAAAACTGAATAAGCTTGAAGAGCAAAATAAACGTCTCCAGTCATTGCACTTCCAGAGGCGCCTGTTTTGGTTTTCATCCTTGCAGGCTTTCCTCTTCGTATATATTTAAGCAGCATTTGGAGGGAGGGCATCTCTTCTCAGCGGTTGTATAAACAGGAAGCAGTTTAATGAGTTCAGCTGGGTTCTGTCAAACCCCTTTCTTGTCCCTTACTGCTGTCTCAGGCAGATTCCATTACTTTCTGGTGAAAATGGATTATTTAAAGACCTGTCTGAGATAAAGTGTGAATCAGATTTCAATGGAGAACACTTCCTGTCTCCTGTTACAGGTCAGACTCCTGGCTGGAGGGCCACGGCACTCTTTTCCTCTTCCGAAACCTCTCCTGTTGTAGTGTGGGGACAGCATGGTTGAATATGGGCTGATTCTGCCCACCTGTAGCAAGCACTGAAGGAAGTGTCTGACTCCACTTGCAGGGGCTCTTTCTAGAATATCGGGGACTTAGCATCCCTTTGTCTTCAGTGTTGTTCTTAGCAACAATTCTGGGCAACAGGACTCTGGCACAATGTTCCATTACAAATATATATTTATTTTTCTTACAAAATGTAAACATGCACATGTTAATTTATTACATGCTGCTTTTTTACTTCAAGGAAAATTAGGTGACCAAGATGGAGCACACACTTCTCCCTATGTCTCCTGTTAAGCACAGCTGAAAACTCTGGGCGTTGTATGTAAAACCAATGTAGTAAGGCTCTGAAACATTGAGAGAAGGACGAACGACTAGGGACCGATAGGGACCAACTAGACCCAAAGATCAACATGGTAGTAAGTTTGCTGGGTTTCCTTTTTGTCTCACATATCTGGACTGAAGGTGGCAATCAGAAAACACCAGTGAACACAGACACAAAAAAATGCCCCTGCCCAAAAGCCTGCTCTCTAGCCAAAGGACCAGTAAAAGAGAAGAGGGACATAAACATTTTAGACAATAACTAGCCCACCCAAGTCAAACGCTGTGGGAAAAGCCATGGCCCCCCACACACCTTGTCAGGAAAGGCCGGGTAGAGAGAACAGACTTTCACCCTGAGCCTGGCTGTAATGAGAAACCCCTCCTGGCCTCCTCTGCCACTGGGGTGGTATCAGGGGAGACCTCGTGGGTCACTGGAAATCTCAGCTCTGCTCAGCAATAGCAAAGCAGGTCTCCCCCTGGGGTGTCAAAGGAGGCTTAGTGGGGGCCTGGACTTCCACTCTCATCTGGCAATAGTGAAGTGGCACTCCCCTTTCCTCACCAGCTTGATGTCAGAGGAGACGTGCTGAAAGAGAAGATTTAAATATGATCCAGAATCTCATAGAATCATACGCCAAATGCCCAGGATACAATTGAAAATCACTCATTGGATAAAGAACCAGGGAAATCTCAATATGAGTAAGAAAAGAATGAACAGATATTAATAGTGAGATATTACAGATGTTGGAATCATCTGACAAGAATTTAAAGCAGTTATCATAAAAACGCTTAAACAAACAATTATAAACACGCTTGAAACAAACAGAAAACAGAAAGTCTCCGCCAAAAACGTAGGAAGCCTCAACAAAGACATAGAAGATGTAAAGAGGAATCAAATGGAAATCTTATAACTGAAAGTCACAATGACTGAAATAAAGAACTCATTAGATGGGCTCAATAGTAAAAGGGAAGGACAGAGGAAAGGAACAGCCACAAAGATAGAGCAACAAAAATTAAACAATAAGAACACCAGAGAGAAAAAATAACTGGAAAGAAAGAACAAAACCTCAGGGACCCGTGGGAGTATTAAAAAAAATCTAATCTAATTAGTGTCATTGGAGTCCTGGAAGGAGAGGAAAAGGAGAGTAGGGTAGAGGTATTAGAAAAATTCTCAAACTTGGAAAAAGACATAAACCCATAGATTCAAGGAACTGAGTGAACCTCACACAGGATAAACCCAAAAAATCCATGCCAAGGCATATGATAATCAAACTTGTAAAAACTAAAGATCAAGAAAAAGTCTGTAAGCAGCAAGAGAGAAACAACATTTTACTGACTGTGGAAATGCAATTAGAAAAACAATGGAATTCTCATCAGACAGAAAGGCCAGAGGAAAGGGGTGCATCATTTTCCAAGTGCTGAAAGAAAAGATCTACCTCAAATCGTGTATTCAACAAGAATATCCCTCAGGAATGAAGAGGAAATAAAGACACCCTCAGATGAAGGAAAACTGAGAGAATTTGTCACAGCAGACCTATTCTGAAATGGCTAAAGGAAGTTCTTAAAACAGAAAAAATGATAAAAAGGAGTAGTCTTGGAACATCAGGAGGAAGAACAATAAAAAGAACAAAACTATAGGTAATATGGCTACGTCTCCTCTTGAGTTTTCTAAGTTATGGTCGACGACTGAAACAGATAACACACCTGATGTGGTTCCCATTGTATGTAGAGGAAATATTTAAGACAATTATACCACAAGCAAGGGAGGGGAGAGGGCTATAAAGGAAGACAAAGTTTATACACTTCACTTAAACTGGAAAATGTCCACAGCAGTAGACTGCGATGTTTTACATATACATATAATGTAATGCCTAGATAATCAACAAAAATCTATACAAAGATGTATACTCAAAAACACTATAGATAAATCAAAATGGAGTTCTAAAAACTGTTCAAGACAAGAAAGCAGAAAAAAGAAAAGAGAGAAATGAAAAACGGAGAAAAAACAAAACAAAAAATGGGCAAAAGAACTTAGACACTTCATCAAAGAAGATACATGAGTAGCAAATAAGCATATAACAAGATACTCTACATCATTTGTCATTAGAGAAACACAAATTAAAATGACAATAGGACACAACTTCACATCTACTAGAACGGCGAAAATTTAAAAAGACTGACCATACCAAGTGTTGGTGAGGAAGTGGAGAAATGGAAGGCTCATACATTGCTGGTGGAAATGTGAAACAGTATAGCCATTTTGGAAAACAGTTTGGCAGTTTCTTAATTTAAACATAAACCTTCCATATGACCCAGCAATTCCACTTCGAGGTATTTAGTCAAGAGATGAAAGCATATGCTGGTACAGACATGCACATGAATATTCACAACAGCTTTATTTGTAATAGCCCAAACCTGGAAGTAACCCAATTGTCCATCCACAGGTGATGGATAAACGAGTTGTGGTGTATCCATATAGTGGCATACTACTCAGCAATCAAAAGAAATGAATGATTGATGCACACAACAACATGATGACTCTCAAAATAATTATACTGAGTAAAAGAAGCCAGACAAAAAAACAGTATGTGTGGTGTAAGCCCATACATATTTCTGGAATGTACAAACTAATTCATAGTGATAGAAGCATATCAGTGGCTGCGGGGGGATGGGGAAGTTTGGGTGAGAGGGGCAAAAGGTAAGTTTTGGGGGTGATTGATATATTCGTTATTTCGATTGTGGGGATGGTTTCACAGGTATATACATATGTTAAAACATTGAATTTTACACTTTAAATTTGTGCAGTTCATTGTACGTCAATTATACCTCAATAAAGATGTCAAACGAAAATGACCACCTTTCCATGTCACTAAATATCCTTGTACAAGTGTTTTAAATAACTGATAGTCATTATATGGATACACTATAGTTTACTTAATGACTTATCCATAGGTGGACTTCTAACTTGTTCCTAATTTTCAACAGTAATAAACAATGTTGTGATTAAAACTTGTATATATTCATGTGGAGTGAAATACACTCTAAAGTCTTCAGTTTGGAAATATTTATTTTTTTCATGACCAATTAAATCGAATTGTAATTCCCCCTTCAGGCTGGTAGTAAATTAAGTTTCTTTCATACAAGGTCATCCCAGGGTCACTACTTCCTGCCTGGAAAATGGGGCACAGCCCACTGATTTGATTAGTTTCCACTAATGCATCTATGCCACACATAGCCGCTTGCCCATCCTCTCTGAGGCATTCCCGTCTTCACCAAGTGTCGTCACAGAGCAGGGCGTGGGTCCTTGCTGCTGCCACAGTCACAGACCCCTAACCCTTCTCGATTCAGATGAATCTCTGAGGTCTCTCTCCTTGCCCTAAAGCAGAACTGTCCAATAGAAAAATAAAGTGAACCATCAGTGTAATGGTACCAAATACCATTACAATACCAAAATTTAAGAACAGAGCTTTTCTAGTAGTCACATTTCAAAATGCAAAATAGACAAGTAAAATTAATTTTAACAATATACTTTATTTAACCCAATATATCCAAAATATTATCTTATAACATATAATAAATATGAACTATATTAATGAGATAGTTTACATTTTTCTTTTTGGTAATATCTTAAAAATTTGGAGCATATTCTATACTACTTACAATTTGGACTAGTCACATGTCCAGTGCTCAATGGCCCCATGTGGCCCGTGGCTTCCATGATGGACAGAGCAGCTCTGAATGCTGCCATTCTCAGACGTCCTTCTCGAAGATCACAGCAGAGTCTTTGGGAAAAGTTAGCAAGAGCAGTGCCTACTCACAGTTTCTACTTTCCAAACCTGCCAAGTGAAAACACTGTCTCTATATTGTTGTAGTTTCTATTCTTTGGTTGTAAATGAAAGTGCACATTTTCTCATCCTTGTTCTTTTGTACTCAATCTGTCTGAAACGCATGTTTATGTCATTTGCTTCTTTTTCTCTCAGACATACATTTTTCCCTTTTTGATTTATGAGAGCTCTTTGTATCTTACATCTTTATTCTATAAAATATAAATATTTTCCAATTCTCTCCTTGCCTCTTAATTTTGTTATTGAACTTTTGCTAAAGTGAAATTTTAAATTTGGTGTATTTCAATCTCTTGATATTTTTCTTTACAATTTTTGCCTTTGAATGGCTTTCTCACCTCAAGATGATGAAAATATTCACTAAATGTTTTGAATAGTTCTTTTTATATTTATTTAATCTTTCATAGTTGACTCTTCAGTTCCTTGGAATTCATTGTGGTGAGCTATTGTAAACTAAAGATTCATATTTAAAAAAAGAGTTAAATATGGCCTAGCCCCGTGGCCTAGTTGTTAAGTTTGGCTCACTTCACCGCAGCGGCCCAGGCTTGGTTCCTGGGTGCAGAGTTACACCACTCATCAGCACCGTGCTGTGGCAGGCACCCACATACAAAATAGAGGAAGATTGGCACAGATGTTAGCTCAGGACAAACCTTCCTCAGCATCCTTATGCTACAGATCTGAAGTCTACCTTCATCATGTACCAAATTCTTCTATATGTTTGGATCTGTTTCTAGGTTTTCTTTTCTGTTTCTTTGATTTGTCTATTTTGGT
Source organism: Equus quagga (assembly GCF_021613505.1). Classification (NCBI taxonomy): domain Eukaryota; kingdom Metazoa; phylum Chordata; class Mammalia; order Perissodactyla; family Equidae; genus Equus; species Equus quagga. The sequence continues at coordinate 64,700,111 of NC_060269.1, forward strand.
ACCAGAAACTCATTGTTTTAATTATCATCAATTTAAAACAGGTTTATACATCTACTAGTGCAAGTTCTCTTTCATTATTCTTTTCTCTTCATGATGTTTTCTTGGCTACTCTTTTTGTTGTTAGTGCCCTCCAGTCAATTCCAACTCCTACTTGGACCCTGTGTACAACAGAGCAGAACCCTGCCCACTCTTTTTGCACCATCCTCTCACCTTCTGGCACCATATCAGAGAGTGCTCCACTGCGATTCACAGGGTTTTCATGGCCAATTTGTTCAGAAATGAGTGGCCAGGTCCTTCTCCTGGTCTGTCTAGTCTGGAAGCTCCACTGAAAGCTGTCCACCATGGGTGACCCTGATGCTATTTGAAGTCTCAGTGGCACAGCTTTCAGCATCACAGCAACATGCAGCCACCACAGTATAACAACCGACAGATGGGTGGTATGGTTCCCTGACTGGGAAACAAACGTGGGCCAGGGCAGTGAGAGTACCGAATCTTAACCACTAGACCACCAGGCTATTCTTATTTATATTTCTATATTAACTTTAGAATCTCTTTGAGAATTCAAGTAAAATTGCATTAAGTTTATAAATTAGTTTAGAAAGATTTCTTATACTTTAAGCACTGAATCCCCCAGTGCAAGGTAGGTTAGCCCTTTCTCTCTCTCACCTTCTTCACACTGGAACACCGTGTTCCTTCTTCAATCTACTGTACTCTCAGCTAGTTTATATTTATTATTACCATTGTGAATGGAATCATTTCTCTCTTTTCTAACTGATAGGTATGATATTGGATGACTTTTTGTACAGTTATTTTGTAATTGCAAACTATTAAATTTTGATTTTGTCAATTATAGCTTTTCAGTAGATTGTTTTGGAAGCTCTGGGTTAACGATTTGTCATAATAGTTGCCTTCTCCTATCAGAGTTGTCCCTCTTATCTATTTGTCTGTGCATTGTAATGAGTAGAATTTCCAGAACAATGGTAAATAATGGAGGCTGTGATGCTCTTGTTGCTTAACAACTTTGGTGGTTTGTTTTATTGGGGATGGTTTTAGGGCAGCATTTTAGCCATTGTTTTGAGTTGCTGTCTCCCACCCCTCCGTTGTGTCATGTGGGTCTACCAACTGGCCCAGAATCTACTTCTTGCTACCGAAGAACAGCTGTTCCTCTCTCTATGCTTTATCGGGTTCATCCCATTTATTGAAAGAGCCTTTGTCATTAAAGAGATCTGCAGGTGCTTTTCTAGGGGACAGTTCAACCATGGTGCAGCTCCATTTGTAGTTTGCAGCATCACCGGCAGCTCCACCCTGGGTCTGCAGCAAAGACCCTGCCCCTGGGTGCTCCATGCTAAGGCACCCCATTTCAGCCCATGTCTAGAGAAGCGAGGGGAAGTGAAGAACAGGGCCATTGTCCAGGGGTTCCCAGGCATCAGGATAACTGCCCGATTCTGCCGTCTAACATGCTGTTTTTTAAAAGATAGGCTTATTGATGCATAATTTACCTCCTGCAAAATTCACCCATTTTACTATAGAGTTCTAGGAGTTTTGAAAAATGTAAACAGTCACGTAACCACCTGTATAATCAAGATATAGAGCAGTAACATGCGTTTTTATTTATTTATTTATTTTTTAATTTAGGAAGATTAGCCCTGAGCTAACTACTGCCAATCCTCCTCTTTTTGCTGAGGAAGACTGGCCCTGAGCTAACATCCATGCCCATCTTCCTCTACTTTATATGTGGGATGCCTACCACAGCACAGCTTTTGCCAACTGGCACCATGTCCTCACCCGGGATCCGAACCCGTGAACCCCGGGACGCCAAGAAGCAGAACGTGCGAACTTAACCGCTCCGTCACTAGGCCAGCCCCAGTAACATGCATTTTTAAAACAAGTATTTTGATTATTTTTCTGATTAACATGATAGTTGTCCCAGTGCTTCACTTTGTCTTCACAAAGAAATTGAGAAATTTGAGCCAACACATTTCTATCCCATCCAAATTCACATGTATACGGGATCTATGATAAAATACAGTGAAAGAACAAAGGCATAGTTATTGCCTCTCTCCATTACCAAGTCTATAAGCAGAAATGGGGCAGCAGCTACTTGCAAATTCAACAGATTTTTGGAATTGGAAACGGAAGTAAAGTAGAAACACACACATCAGGCATGTAGTTACATTGCCCATAGGTGTTTCTGACCTCAAGATGACTACCTTTTTTTGTGTGTGAGGAAGATTAGCACTGAGCTAACATCTGTGCCAATCTTCCTCTACTTTGTATGTGGGATGCTGCCACAGCATGGCTTGATGAATGGCATGTAGGTCTGCTCCTGGGATCCAAACCTGTGAATCCTGGGCCACTGAAGTGGAGAGTGTGAACCTCACCACTATGCCACCAGGCTGTCCCTAAGATGACTACCTTCTAACTACAGTAGAGCATGTCTAGCTTTCTTCTGTGTAGTCTCTTATCTGTGTCCCTGTCAAATGGCCTGAGGTCACCAGATGGTCTCTGCTTATAGCCCAGAAAATGAACTAATGGAGTAAAATCCTTGTTTATGCTCTCAGACAAGAGAAGAATCTTTCTTATTAAAATATAGGCCCTGTGCTTGGCACCTGTCACTGGATCTTTTGGGGTTCACTCTCTAAGTTTAAGCCTTGATCTAAGGTATAGCTTGCTCAAAGCCAGTAGGCAGCATAGTAACGATTAATGCTCTCACAAGCCTAATATCATCTTCCTTTTCTGGCCTAGGTTTCTAGCTCTTGCCACTTCAGACAATTCTATGACGACTCAAAAAGTGAGTCTCCCATTGCCAGTGGAGAACATATCAGTAACTGCATTGTGCAAAGTGCATCTATGTCTGATACACCCGGGAAAACCACAGGGTAATTCTCCCCCAGCCCCAGGCTCTGCAAGCATGGTGGGTAACATCATGAGCCAGGACTATGATCTTGGGCAAGTCATTTAACCTTCTTTTACTTCGGTTTCCACATCTGTCAGATGCAATGATATAAATAGTATAAATATGCAATGATATAAACCTACATCATAGGCTTGTTGAATGGAGTAAAGAGATAATATGTGAGAAAGTGAAAAATGGTGCTGGCAGCTGGTGGCCAGGTTGTGATGCTACCAACAGAACATGAACTTGCTCACAGAAGATAAGCGATGATGCTCAGACAAAGCTGCTCTAGGACCATGGTTGAAACAAGCCAGGACGAGGCGGCTGTACCACAAAAGGAGGAAACATCCCCCTCTCCAAACTTATGCAGTGACTATTGCTTCTCTGTTTGTTTGTTTCTTAAAGTAAAAACCTTCATTGATATTTGAGCTGAAAATGTGCTCAAAATTATTTGTTCTTGCCTTGCCTCATAGCTTCACAAAGCAAGATGGAATGTATGTTACTACTACTTTATCAATGACAGTTTGTTCTAATCCTCTTGCCTTCAAAATAGCAATTATTAAGATACCCCATCACCAAATTGCCTCCACTCTAGACAAAACCCATTCCAGAACTGACCACCACTGCCTGAAAGTCTCCTGAGTATCACCCAGAATAGATCCAAATCTACGAGAAGCCCCCACCCCCTCCTTTTTACTGAGATGTTCATAGGTCCCCTGCAGCAAGCTAACTAATGCTAACTTTTCCCCAATGAGTAAGGTGTGCACTTTGTTCAGCGTCCCTTTGGCTAAAGAGTCTGTTTTGTTTCTTATAACACATTTAATTTGGCAGACTCCTGTTGTCAGCCATCCAGACCTTCTATCTCATTAGGCTTTCACAATCCCCCAATAAAGCTATTTGGAGAATTTCCATAGTAAACCAAAGAGACTTCTGGTTCTAAATGGTGCCTGGCTACCTGCCTCCATGCAGCCTTTTCCAACTCCTCCCTGAAAGCCCACAAGATCACAGAAAAGCCAGCTACAAACAGATTGGCAACTCAAGTCCAGAACCTCAGAAGAAGTGACACTGATTATCAAGCATATGGATGAGGGCTGAGAATAATCCACCATGCTTGAACTCATCGCACACCCAGGATTGGCTCACAAATTAGACAACATCTGCAAAAACAGAGATAAAGATGGTTTGTTTCTCCCTAAAAAAATGTTCCGTGGCTCACAGACTCAGGCTCAGACCAAGCAAAAAAATAGAGAAGACGTTCTTTTTTCTGCCATGTGTGCTTCTCTGGGAGCCACGCAGAGTTCTGTTTCTCATCTCCACCTGTCCCCAACCCACCATTTTTCTACATCCGGGCAGAAATGGAAAATGTCGGAAACCATTGGAAAGGAATGGGGGAGGAGACGGGGCTGGTGAGGGAGGTAAGAGAGATGGGGAGATACACCCACCACAGGGAGGTAAGGAATGAGAAAGGGTCTAGCAGCAGTGCATTGTGACGAGTTGTAGTTTGCATGTATCCCATCAACACCAGGCAAGACAATCCCCTGGGACACAGGCAGAAAATACTAGAACTTCTATTTCAATTTAGTTTCTGTTTAAGAATTTGAAAAGAAATTAAGCTAGTTACTAATATGCCAATATTGGTGTATTAATTACAACAAATGTACCATGTTAAGGTACAATGTCAATAATAGAGGAAACTAAGTGTAGAGTCTATGAGAATTCTCTGTATTATCTTCCCAATTTTTCTATAAATCTAAATCTATTAAAGTTCTTGAAAATGAAGAAATTAAGCTTTATTTACATGATCATTGCCACCTCCTGTAGATGAGAGAGACATGGGAGTTCTTCCCCATGGAGGGTTGATGGAGCTACCCTCACTCCGTCATTCATTTCCAGCATTTGGCAACACATAGTGGTTCACGCACGCTTTATTAAGGGAATATGTGGATTAAGACATTTGCTTTTATGTAAGCCAATCTTCCCAAAATGATAAGTGGCTTTAAAATATTCCTGCAAAGAGAGTGTAGCTTATATATAACACTAGAAATGTTAGAATAGGTGAATGACAAAATGGTAGCACTGACTCTCCTCCTATTCCTGGCTGGGTTCTTTGTTTTCAGTCACATGAGTAAAACAGTGACTCTCAAGAACACTGTCTGAAACATTATTAGTGATAAACTTTGTCCTGTTTGTTTATTATGCCTTAAGTATTAGCTAATTAATAGGAAGCTATCATCATTTGTTAACGTCAGATATGAAGACACGTGTCTACAATCTTCTCAGTGAGATTTAAAGTCATGAAACATTCCATCTGGGACATCACAGAACTTTACCAAGCATACTTCTAAATATTCAGCATCCTTTTTTGAGGTTTTTTGAGGTTAACAGATAAAGTCAAAAAGTCATATGCCATTGTTTTTCCTGCAATAGTAAAAAGAGCTAAAATATTAACTGGAAAATAAATGATAAACTAAAGTGCACTTATTTGACAGAAAATACTGGTGAAAACACATGAGGGGATATTGCCAAAGATTTGAAGAAACCAATATTAAAATAAATTACACATTTTAGGAAGTTTGCTATGTTACACTGTCACAAATTATGAAATTTTCTAGATTCTGTTATAATAATGAAATACATGAAGAAATATTTCTTGTAAGTTACTGAAAACAATGTATTTTCACGATTAAATAACTTTTTAATAAATGTATTATGGAGAAATTATTCAAGCGTTCCCATTGATGGAGTGACTACTGGGATTGCGGTAAAGAAACAGCTCTGGGGGAAGTTACAAAGACAGCATCTCCCTTGTTCATTAATCCACTGTGTTGTTGGTAGGCAAACTCTCCCGGCAAAGAAGTTGATGCTGAAAGTGCACAGAGGGCTGCAGCCATTCTTCACTGTCCTTTCTTTAATGTGCACATGTATAGAAAATATTAGACAGAATGCTTTAATGAGATGGAACGTGACTGTGAAAATCTTTCGCATCCACAGTTGTTGCTGATCATTAATGGCGAAGTACATAAAAGAGTTAGTGCATGTAAAAATGACCCACTCATTTTTCTGTACCAAAACACCTGAGCTAATCTTTTCTCTGTTCCTACCTAGTAGATCTTTTTGAGGGATGAATAATCTGTCTGTCTCAAAGGCTAGTTGATATTTAGAATATATGGAGATACAACTAGTTTCTCTTTAAAAGAAATTAGTGATACGGAAGGTGCATTTTGAAATCAAATGTTTGATGGTTATCTCTGGGTGGTAGGATTTGTTTCTCTTCTCTTTTCTGCATTTTTCAGGCTTTTTTTTTTTTTTTTTTTTGCCAAGTGTTGCCTTTTAGGACCACAACGTCAAGTTACTTTTTTGAAACGCGCTTCACACATAGTTGGCACTTTATAGATGGGAGATCTTTCAAATGTAAAAACAAAAAGGAAAAAAGAAGACCACAGCTCTCCTTGGCAGCTGGAATAAAATAAAACTGCATCAAGAAATATCCTGGAGAGAACGCAGCATTTTTCCTTGAATTGGTTATAAGGGAATTGGAATCTTTAAGTGATTGTTTTTCCCCTGGTGATCCTGGGCTCCCTATTTGTGAGAACAAATTTAAAATAATTCCCCAGCCACGGGGTCAGAGTTCTTGACTCTCCTTTTGCTCTTTCTGAAAGCTTCAATTGATGAGCAACTTTCAAGGAGCCGGAACCATATGGAGTAAATTTCCTCACAGAAACACGTTGACTTCAAGTCAGCTATGGAGTTTCCAGCCAGATAGCGCTTGGATTTGGCTGGCCTTAAAATGCTGAACTGTTCGGAAGTGTTTGGCTAACACGATGCACTGCCAGCGTGTCCCGCGGGAGGAAGCACGGTCGGGAGAGGACAGCCTTCCGCCCTGCGGCAGCGACTACGCATTTGTGCGCTTAGAGTTTTGACAAGATTTTCTCAGTTCAAGACTGGATATTTCCCACTAGTTTTTCCCCCTAGTTTAAGTCAACTCAGTTAAAATGCAGGAAATAGTGAATTTTTTGAGGTGTCAGATTTCTTTCTTACCTTTCCACCTGAAAGAGTTGAGGACCAATTTCTTCAGAAGGAAAGAACGTGGGTGCCATGAGTTTGAATCCCCCCTCCACTGCTTGTTCCCCACTCTCAGCCTCAACATCCTCCTGTATGAAATACACAATAAGCCTGCTTCCAAATCTGATGTGAACAGAAATGAGAAGACATATAAAGCTCGGGGCACAGTCTCTGGCCGATAGTAAGTCCTTAATACGGGTTAACTATTATTGTTGTCATTTTTATTAGTATTTGTTGTCATTCTCAATATCTCTGGGTTTTTCCCTTAGATGCCTCCCTCTTGGCACCAGTCTTTCTCTCCTGGGAGGACATATGTGATCTGAATCCCAGATGTACATTTGGGAGCTGGAATTGTTCCCTGTTAATTCCAGTAGTGATTAAAGTTGTCTATGATGGTTAATTTTATGTGTCAACTTGACTGGGCTATGGGGTGCCCTGATATTTGGCTAAACATTATTTATAGGTGTGTCTATGCTGGTGTTTTGGAAGAAATTAGCATTAGAAATGGTAGACTGAGTAAAGCAGATGGCCCTCCTCAAGGTCGGTGGGCACCATCCAATCTGTTGAGGGCCTGAATAGAACAAAAAGATGGGGGAAGGGAGGAGTCACTCTCTGGCTGACTGAACTGGAACATCAGTCTTCTCCTGTCCTTGGACTGGAGCTTGAATCACTGGCTCCCCTGGTGCTCAGGCCTTCAGACTTGGACAGGCACCATGCCACCAGCTCTCTTGCGTCTCCAGCTTGTGGACAGCAGATCATGGGACTTCTCAGCCTCCATGATTGTGGGAGCCAATTCCTTAAAACAATTTACAACAAATGTAAATTCTTTACATATCTATATCTATATCTGCATCTATATCTCTCTATATCCATGTATCTCTATTGGTTCTGTTTCTCTAGAGAACCTTGACTAAGATACTGATGTTAAGGATCAGAGGCACCACCTCAATGATTAGACCAATATAGGTTGGAGCAGGTATGAAAGATCACGACCCTCAGGCAGTCCATGCCATCCAAATGCACTACCATTTTCAGTATTTATTTGGCAGTAAATAACAGACAGCAACAATGCCTACGTGCGAGAGACATCTCTGAGAATCTACGACCGCAGAAAGGGAGTCCGAGGAGGGCAGAGAGATGGGAAGTCCTGCTGAATGTGAGCAGGCAGCTGCATGGGGGTGGGGTGGGGGGCTGTTGTCTGTGCCCTGGGTGCAGAGGGGAGGGATGGAGCACTGTCGTCATTGATTCCTCTGCCTGTGCTTTTCAACACAAAGCAAACCTTCCTCCCTTACCTTACTGTCCTTGATCCGGGGACCCCACCTTGGGTCAGAGAATAGGTATGATGGCTTTCCTTTTATTCTTTTCCTCATCTTCCAATGTGTGACTCCCTTTTTGTTTCATTTGTCCTTCTCTTTGGTCTATAATGATAGGACTATGGTGATGCTTGGGATCTTGAAGAATCATTGGATTCATTCCCTGCTTTTAGAAAAGAATAAGTTCCTGTTTTTCGAATTAAACAAAAATTTAAATTTAATTATAATTAACTTTAAAAAAACTTGCAATCTTTTCTATTGATGTGGGCACTTCCATCAGAGGCGACTTAGAAAATAAAATTCAAAGCCAGCCTCCCATGCCTGGTCATCCACAGTAACCAGATGGTGGCACTGTGATGTGATTATTTTATTCTAGAATGCATAGATATGATCATACTCTGGGCTCTCTCTCTCTCTTTTTACTCATGCTCCATGAAAATCTTTATTCCTCAACTCTGATTGCAGAGATAAAACCACTGACCCCACCTCAGACAAGGCTCCCATCGAGGTATTTTCCATTTGAGACTCTTTGGGGTTCTTTCTTTCAATTCCAGTGGGCCGCATCCTCTGGAAACTGGGGTTGCCAAGATGGCTGCTTTGGAAAGCGTGTGCCAGTAGTGAGCCAAGGCACAGCTTCCGAGTTGGAAGACCAAGGCTTGAATCTTAGCCCTGTCCCTCTCTGGCCATTGGCCTTTGAAAGTCAGCAGCATTGAGCCCCACTTTTGTCATACGCAGAACAGGATAGTACCCAAAATGAGCACAATACCCACTCCATGGGGTGGTTGTGAGAACTGAATGACATGATGGAAATGATGTGTTTCCTGCCCAGAAATTGCTGTTAATTCGGAGGGAGAGCTTGTGCCCTGGACTTGGATGGTTTTCTGAAGCATGTCTGTGCCCTCCCCCCAACTACCCCAAAGGAGAAAGGGGCCCTGCAAGACCGAGAAGTGGCAGGGCTATGGCTGTGGCCTGGGCTTGCTGGCAGAAGGCCAGGGTTTCAGACTGCGGGAGTGATGACATGGCTGCGTGTATCTGTGGAAAGGGGAGTGAGGCCACGTGAACTCCAGTGAAGCGTGCCACAGCCTCCTTCCCAGAGCCCAGGCGGTGGGCACGGTGCGGGCGATGTCCTGGCTGCCTCCTAGCTCTTTGCTCCACATCCTAACTCTGCGCTTCAACTTCCCTCGCCCTCAAGACTCCAGCTCTCTTTCCCAAGCTTATGCCTTACTCAGTTGTCTCTGTCCAATCAGAAATGACCTTTTTTGGGATAAATTATATTGTGTTCTGTTAGTTTAGCTTTTAAAAATATTTTAGTTAACACAGCCTTCTCTGAGGCATTATTTTTTAAAAGATGTCAGAAGATTATTTCTATTTTTTTAATAATTTCTTTTTTAGTACAAAATGCATGCTATTCGTAGAATATTTGGAAAACAGAAATACTGAAAGAAGAAAACTAAAACCACCCATAGCTGCAGGATCCGGAGAGAAGCCTGGCTTCCTCAGCTGTCACTATAAGCATCCAAAAGCATGGCGGCTTTATTAAGGTGCCCTTTCCTCCCTCAGCGCTGTCCCCTCCCTCTAATGCACTCTCCCCGACTTTATCCTGATGCTGCTTTCTGATGTGCTGCCTCTTGTCCTCCTGTCTCTCTCACGCCATTGTTGTCAAGTGCTTTTGGTTTTTTGGGGGAAAGTATGTAGGTTTTATATTGTAAGGTAAAGGTTCAGTGTGCAGGGTTGAAGTCAGAGATTTAAGAATTTGAAAGTAAATAAAAATGTTTGGTTGCAAAGAACAGAAACCCATTCCCAGAAGGCCAAGTGAAACAAGACTCTGACAGGGCAGCATCCCGAGCTCAGCTGCTGGAAGGACAGAGGGGCCTGGTTGGGACTTTCTCCCAACTCTCATTCAGACGCCTCATGGCTTCGCATGTCTGCTCTTCCCCGTGCTCCTCTGCATTCTGCTCTTATAGACTTGTTCGTTGCCTCCTTTTCAAGGCCGTCCCTAGCAGGTGGAAGGCCCGGTGATACTCCAGTCCAGCGCCCTCCTCCTCTCTGTCCCTTTGTCTCCCGTTTATTTGGCCCAGTGCGCTTAGGCATCTGTGACTGGAATGGGGAGGGGCTGCCACTACCTCCAGGAATGTGGATGAGGCGGGTTCTCTAAGAAGCAAGTAAGAGTCAGACGCACACCGTAAATGGTGTCCACATCAGTGTGGGAGAGAGACTAGAGGGAGCAGATAGAACAAGCGACTCCAAGAGAACCAGATTCCTCCAAGATCCATATCCAGCCTCACTCCTTGTGGGTGGTGTCTCTCTCGGGGTAGCTAATTATCTCTTCCCACCTTGAGCTCCTTTATTGCCAGAGTCTTTATCATGTGGTATTATAATTCTCTATTTACCATACCTTCCTTTGTAGACGGTTAACCCACACAAGGCAGAAACTATTCTATTTATCTTTGCATTCCCACTCATATTCCAGGGTCTAGCACATGATAAGTTCTGAATAAATCTTTGTGGAATTAATGCTAAAAGAGTAGGACATGAAGAAGAAAACAAGAGAAGGAATACGAGCTGTAAGGAATTTCTAAATAGATGGGGAACTTTCTGAAATAAATAGAAACTCTTGTCTTTAGATGAATATGGTTGGTGTTGTTTGAAGAACTAAATAATTTGTCTCTGATTAAAAGAAAAAAACAGGGTTTTTTTTTGTCGCCTGGCTTTGCTCTGGCTCTTTCTGAATGCTTTGAGCATGATGCACACAAGAGAATGTGAGGGTTTTGAGCTCAACATGCTGTTTTCCAAATGGCATGACCCTGAACTTGAAGGGTGTGGTGAGGGCTCCAAGGCTGTCTGGGAATGTTGGTGGGGTTGAGCATCTGATTGGAATGGGCTGTCTTTTTTCATTTGTGGTTAGGTGCCATGGATGTTTGGCAGGCTGCAGAGCAAAGAAAACTAAAAGTGTCCCCAGTGAGGGAGAAGGAAAGCTTGAGAACTTGGTGGAATTTCCATCCCCGCAGGTTCTACCAATACTAGCTTTTAAATTTTGATGTTATTTTCCCAAATGATCGGAGTGGCTTGGCAGAGAGTCATGCATCCAGAAAAGATAATTAGAGAAATGGGTCATGTAAAATGCTAGTGGGGGTTAAAGGAGGGACCACATTAACTTTTATGGACAGTGTAGTGTTAGGGAGAGAGCCCCAGAAATCAAGATACCTGCACCCTCTTGGACTCCACCAGTCATTAGCTGTGGCATTTTGTGTTGGTCACCTCAGTAAACAACACCACACTACAACCATAAGGGTGAAATGAGGGGAGGGAATTGCCTAAAAGATTTGTGTCTTCCCTTCCTGCCTGGTTTTAGAATCTCACACTCTAAACTTGCAGAACTGATCATAGAAAATGTTGCTAGTAGTCGCTATTCTTGAAACCCATCCACCAGGCTCAGGGCCGTATTCATCTGCCTGATTTTCCTACGTTTTTCTTCGTGCATCCCCACAATGTGCCTCGTCACCTCTCCACCTAATCTGGTAGACTGATGTTCCCCTTATGAAGTCTGCCTAGACCAGCTAACGTTTCTCTCCAAAATTATCTCCTGTGCTGCATTTATGAAATCCTCTCCTCCCTCAGTTTACCTTATCGTAGCTAGGTATTAGGAGGTATTAAACACAAATGAACTAATTCTCTGTAAGATATGAGCACCAGCAGCAGTTGATCCATGCGCTCAAGAGTATGATGCTTGCAATGAGAGCATGGGGGAACCTCAGTGAACATCTAGAAGGTAGAAAATTCAGCAGAGATGGAGTGAAAATGTCAGGCAGTCCACTTGAAAGTTTTTGGAATAAAGGTCTTGAAAATTATGCCATGCAGACTATTGCCATTCTGTCCTACATATGTTTGGTTTAAACATTAAGACTCAAAATTAATTTCAAATTAAAACTGCAATTCTTCTTTGGTTTTAGTAATTACTTCTGAAATGACTTGGGTCTCACTACTTGGGGCCCATCATTTCCTTCTTTGATAACTGAAGTTCAACGAACCAGCCACCACACATTCAAAGATTCGTTCCTCTGGACACACTATCAGTTTTCTCCGACAATTTGTGATGGTCTGTTCTTTAAATGAGCCTAATCCTGCCAAACAGTCATCTTCTTGCTAATTAGCCAATTCCTTTGCAGTTTTAAATGCACTATTTACCACTCTGTCCCACTCCCCTACATGCTATTATTTCACTGAACACGTGTGTTTTCGAGTCAGTTCTACCTTCTCGATATTTTGTGCATTAGCACATTCTCTCAATAAACTTCGTAGGTGTCACAGATGATGTTTTTTCTGCGTGAAGAGATAATTGCCTTTCAATAATGTAGACACATTCTTTCATTTCTTCACAGTTTGAGTAAAAAAACTCTGAGAAAGGATTGAGTTAAGCACCAAGGAGTCAGAAAGAGCTTTTTAACACTTCCATCTTGTAAACCTCTGTGATATGTCTGCTGGACCCCAGAGGCTGGACAGTTTTATTCCCCAGCTCTCCAGAATGCTGAAGCCCTAGAGAGCTTTTTTTTTTTTTTTATAACCATACCCAGCAAAGTAGGCAATTATTATTCAGTTCCGCATTCCTGTCAAGGTGCATAGCAAATGTTTTACAGCTGAGGTTTTAATTGGGGTGATCCACAGTCTTGAAGTGGCATGCCATTCACGGAACAATTTTTAAGCTATTTATTTGCTAGAGATGTCATTAAATGCACTTGCTCAGACATATCTTGAGGAGACACTTCAGCAGCAAAGATTGTAGGCTGCTAGTCTCCTGAGGTCAGTGCTAGCAGAGCTCTAGTGGGAGACATTGATGGGCCTAAATGACATTTTCTCATTATTGATTTGATGTGAACACCTGGCCCATGTCTACGAGATGCAGAAATAGGTTATAATTGGTTCCTGACACGCAGCATAAGTCTGGCAAATTATTGCATGTGTTTAGGTTCATTAACTCTTTTCTTCTCTATGAATTCATTTTCATTGTTAGTATTGCCCTGGCATGAAATTTTCGTCTTAACCCCTATAGAATTTAACACTTTGAATAACAAAACAGGTTCTTTGTTCTGTTCTCTATTATTGCAATGTTGCTAGGTGACAATACACGTCCTTATAAATTCTCTGTTTATATGCAGTAACATGGCAGACACATGTAACAACTTCCAGAAATCTTAGAAGAGCATACTTCTTAAATCATGTCATTTAGGGTTCAGAAGAGAATCAATCAAACAATTTTTGGCTTCTTAAAAACAGTGACATGTCTGACATGTGCTGAGCCAGGCCCTGCAGCAAGCCCTTTACATGTATTATTTCATTTAATTCCACAGCCTTATGAAGAAAATGATAATACTACCCTCCACGTGGGAGGCTGAGACATTAAAGCACAGAGAGGTTGCCAAAGAAAATGGTAGTGCAGCCCAGGTCTGAGCAGTGCAGCCCAGCTCAGATTAACAACCTGGCCTCCTAGTCATGACAGTACTTGGTCCTCACACAGGGCAGAGCGCCTAAGGAGCAGGGCTGAAGAGTTGAAAGAAAAGATGCCCGCTGTGAAGAAAGGGTACAGGATGTCTTTGAAAAGGGAACAGGGTAAATAAACTGTGGTACATCCAGATGATGGAATATTACTCAGTGCTTAAAAGAAATGAGCCATGAAAAGACATGGAGGAAACTTAAGTGTCGATTACTTAGTGAAAAAGCCAGCTTTTTTTTTTTTTTTCGTAACATTGGTTTATAACATTATATAAATTTCAGGTGTACATCATTATATTTGACTTCTGTGTAGATTACACCATGTTCACCACCCAAAGACTAACTATAATCCATCACTATACACATGTGTCTGATCACCCCTCTCCCCCTCCTCCTACTCCCCTTCCCCTCTGGTAACCACCAATCCAATCTCTGTCTCTTTGTGTTTGTCAGTTGTTTTTATCTTCTATTTATGAGTGAGATCATACAGTATTTGACTTTCTCCTTCTGACTGATCTTACTTAGCATAATACCCTCGAGGTCCGTCCATGTTCTTACAAACAGCCAGATTTCATCCTTTTTTATGGCTGAGTAGTATTCCATTGTGTACATATACCACATCTTCTTTATCCATTCATCCCTTCATTGGTACCTAGGTTGCTTCCAAGTCTTGGCTATTGTGAATAATGTTCAATGAACATAGGGGTGCGTGTATCTTTATGCATTTGTGTTTTCATGTCTTTTGGATGAATACCCGGTAGTGGACTAGCTGGGTCATATGGTATTTCCATTTTTAATTTTTTGAGGAATCTCCATACTGTTTTCCATAGTGGCTGCACCAGTTTGCGATCCCACCAGCAGTGTATGAGAATTCCCTTTTCTCCACATCCTCTCCAACACTTATTATTTCCTGTCTTGTTAATCATAGCCATTCTGATGGTTGTGAGGTGATATCTCATTGTAGTTTTGATTTGCATTTCTCTAATAATTAGTGATGGTGAATATCTTTTCATGTGCCTGTTGGCCATCTGTATATCTTCTTTGGAGAAATGTCTGTTCAGATCCTCTGCTCATTTTTTAATCAGGTAGTTATTTTTTCTTTTGTTCAGATGTATGAGTTCTTTATATATTTTGAGTGCTAACCCCTTATCAGATAGATGGTTTGCAAATATCTTCTCCCAGTTGTTAGGTTGCCTTTTCATTTTGTTGATGTTTTCCTTTGCTGTGCAGAGGCGTTTTAGTTTGATGTAGTCCCATTTGTTTATTTTTTCTATTGTTTCCCTTGCCCAGTCAGACATTGTACTTGAAAATATGTTGCTAAGACCCATGTCAAAGAGCCTACTGCTTAAGTTTTCTTCCAGAAGTTTCATGGTCTCAGGTCTTACATTCAAGTCTTTAGTCTATTTTGAGTTAATTTTTGGGTATGGTGTAAGATAATGGTCTACTTTCATTCTTTTGCATGTGGCTGTCCAGTTTTCCCAACACCATTGATTGAAGAGACTTCTTTCTCCATTGTATATTCTTGGCTCCCTTGTCAAAAATTAGCTGTCCATAGATGTGTAGGTGTATCTCTGGGCTTTAGACTCTGTTCTATTGATCTGTGTATCTGTTTTTGTGCCAGTACCATGCTGTTTTGATTATTATAGCTTTGTTGTATATTTTGAAGTCGGAGAATGTGATACATCCAGGTTTGTCCTTTTTTCCTTGGGATTCCTTTGGCTATTCAGGGTCTTTTGTTTTTCCATATAAATTTGAGAATTCTTTGTTCTATTTCCGTGAGAAATGTCATTAGAACTTTGATAGGTATTGCATTGAATCTGTAGATTGCTTTAGGAAGTATGGACATTTGAACTAAGTTAATTTTTCCAGTCCAGGAGCACGGAACATCTTTGCATTTCTTTGTGTCTTCTTCAATTTTTTTGAATCATCTCTGCATCCCTGGAGTAAATCCCAGTTGATGATGGTGTGTGATCTTTTGAATGTATTCTTGTATTCCATTGCTAGTATTTTGTTGAGGATTTTTGCATCCATGTTCATCAGTGATATTGCCTATAATTTTCTTTTCTTGTGTTGTCCTTGTCTGGTTTTGATATAGGGTAATGTTGGCTTTGTAGAATGAGTTAGGAAGCTTTTCCTCCTCTTCAATTTCTTAGATGCCAAAGCGGAGCAAGTGAACTTAACCACTGCACCACCAGGCACACCCCACACTGTTATTAGATTTTTCATTTCGCATTTTTCTTGTTTGTTGAGGTGGGCCTGTATTAGCATAAACTTCCCTCTTAGAACTGCTATTGCTCTATCCCATAAATTTTGGTGTGTCATATTTTAATTTTCATTTGTCTTCAGGTATGTTTTGATTGCTTCATTGACCCAATCGTTGTTCAGTAGCATTTTGTTTAATCTCCACGTATTTTTGGCTTTTCTGATTTTCTTCCTGTAGTTGGTTTTTAGTTTCATATCATTGTCATCAGAAAAGATGCTCGGTATTATTTCAATCTTCTTATATTTATTGAGGCTTCTTTTATCACCTAATATGTGATCTATCATGGAGAATGTTTCATGTGCATTTGGGAATTCTTTATTTTTTTTAAAT
This sequence comes from Equus quagga, assembly GCF_021613505.1. Taxonomy (NCBI): domain Eukaryota; kingdom Metazoa; phylum Chordata; class Mammalia; order Perissodactyla; family Equidae; genus Equus; species Equus quagga. The sequence goes on from NC_060269.1 coordinate 64,716,462, forward strand.
TTTTTTCTTTTAAGATTTTATTTTTCCTTTTTCTCCCCAACGCCCCCCGGGACATAGTTGTGGGTCCTTCTCGTTGTGGCACGTGGGATGCTGCCTCAGCGTGGCCTGATGAGTGGTGCCATGTCCACGCCCAGGATTCAAACTGGCGAAACCCTCGGCCACTGAAGCAGAGTGCGCAAACTTAACCACTCGGCCACGGGGCCAGCCCCCATGTGCATTTGAGAAGAATGTGTGTTCTGTGGTTTTGGATAGAATGTTCTGTATATACCCACTAAGTCCAGGTGGTTTAAGATGTCACTGAAAGCCAATGTTTCTTGTTGATCTTCTGTTTGGATGATCTATCTATTGGTGTAAGTGGAGTGTTAAAGTCCCCTACTATGATTGTGTTGCTGTTTATTTCTCCTTTTATGTCTGTTAATAATTGCTTTATGAAAAAGTCAACCTGAGAAGGCTACATACTGTATGATTCCAACCATATGACATTCCGGAAAAGGTCAAACTATGGAGACAGTGAAGATCAGTGGTTGCCAGGGGTTGGGGGGAGGGAGGGATGAACAGGGAGAGCATAGAGGATTTTAGGGCAGTGAAACTACTCTGTGTGATCCTATAATAATGGGCACCCGTCATTATACATTTCTCCAAACCCATAGGCTGTGTAATACCAAGAGGTAACCCTAATATAAATTATGGACTTTGGGTGATAATGACATGTCAAGGGTTCATCACTTGTAACAAATGTACCCCTCTGATGTGGATATTGATATTAAGAGAGGCTGTGGATGTCTGGGGTAGGGAGGAGGGGAAAAATCTCTGCATATGCTGATTAATTTTGCTATGCATTTAAAACTGCTCTAAAAATTAAAGAAGCTTATGGGTCCGGCCTGGTGTCATAGTGGTTAAGTTCGCATTCTTCACTTTGGCACCCTGGGGTGTGTGAGTTTGGATCCCGGGCAGGGACCTACACACCACTTGTCAAGCCATGCTGTGGTGGGATCCCACATACAAAATAGAAGAAGACTGGCACAGATGTTAGCTCAGGGACAACCTTCCTCAAACAAAAAGAGGAAGATTGGCAACAAATGTTCTCTCAGGGCCAATCTTCCTCACCAAGTAAGTAAGTAAGTAAGTAAATAAATAAATAAATAAAGGAGCTTAGTACAGTGCCTGGTAATTAGCAAGGACTATATAAAAGTTTATTAAATAAAATAAATTTCTGTATGTAACAACAACAAAAAAAGGGCAACAGGTTGAGAAAAAAAGATGCAAGGTTGAGATGAACAAGAAGAGGTGTAACTCTAGCAACAACGGATAGGAAGCTGAACCCCAGAGCAGTAGTATGAGCTCACCTGTCCCGTGCAGTGGGCCAACTAATTCTGGTCCCTCAGTCTCCCTTATCTTCCTGGCCTTTGGCCATGTTGATTACGGGGAGCCCAGTGGCCACTGTTGCCACCATAGCTTCAAACTCAGACTTTTCCACATCACCTACCGGTCCTGCCAGCGGTCTCAGCCTTCCCCAGAGTGGGGGTGGGGGTCTGTCATGGCCTCCATCATCTTTTAACCTCCAGAATGAGCCCACCCTGACCAGACTCACAAACACACTGGCTCCTTCCATCAGTGCCAGTGTTTCTCCAGTGGATGCACAGGGCTAGGAGGTAAATCCTGAAGGGCAGGGGAGAGTCCCTATATGACTTTCCTAGGGCTGCCATAGCAAAGTATCACCCACCGCGTGGCTTAAAACAGCAGAAATATCATTCTTTCACAGTTCTGGGGGTTGGAAATCCAAAAATGGCAGGGCCCTGCTCTCTCTGAAGGTTTTAGGGCAGAATCCTTCCTCGCCTCTTCCTCCATTCTCACGGTTGTCGTCAATCCTCCGTGTCCCTTGGTTTGTAGGTTCACCACCCCAGTCTCTGTCTTTGCTGGTGTTCTCACCGTATGTCTGTTTCCTCTTCTTATAGGGACACCAGTTAGCTGGGATTAGGGCCCACTCAAATTGAGTATGATCTCATCTTAATTTGACTATATCTGCAAAAATCCTATTTCCAAATATAGTCACATTCACAGGTAGCAGGGGTTAGGAATTCAACATATCTTTTGGGGGGGGGGGGTGGGACGCAGTTCAACCCACAACAGTCCTGTAGGGTGAGTCTTGACCAAAGTTTCTTCTCATACCGCTTCCTGATTCTAAGGTGGTCTGAGGAATAATGAGGAGGTACGTATAAGCCAACTTCAATTATCTTGGCGGGGAATCCATCTCCAAATAATCCTACCTCTTTGTCGGTGAGAAAATTTTAGTCAACTATTTGTTCTTTAGCAGGAAATGTAATCATTATATTGAAAGTGAGCTGTTACTTTTGTTTCAAAGGAAGCATTTTTGGTTTAATCTTTGTAATTTAGGTTTCATCATTATAGTTGGATATTCCGATATAAAGTTACCTGTCGTAATGCCAATATTGCGGTATTAATATTTCACCATTTCAGAAAGTTATTGAGCTGCAGTAAGAACTATTCTTGCAATAAAAGCTTCTCTTTGTTTATTGTCATTGCCTTCCTTCTCTTGAGGATTACCGTGATACAGAGGAATGCTTTCTCAATGAGCGTACCTTTGTCCAATTCATAATTTCAACAAAATGTCCAGTCTCTTTCTAGAATAGGGTTTTGTTAAGCAAGCATTTTCATCAAAAATTGCGTAGTGGCAAATGTGGGAAGAAGGCTCCCTAACTTGTCATCTCATAAACACAAATGAGTAATGCTGTGAAAGGAGTTAAGCTTGCTCATTGAGGTTTGCATGGACTGCACATGTCCAGGCTTACAGAGTGCAAATTGTTTTAAATTTCAAAAATGTCAAGATAATAGTATCACCATAACATAAATATTGGTATTTGTTAAAAATAGCATGACAAACCAGATTATAAGAATGACAGACAGAATCACTAGCTGTAGGATCTGTGATATGAGTTGACAGTGTTTTTTTAATCCCCTCCCACGTTTTTATTGGTGGTACATTGTGCTATGCAGAAATTTTTATTTTTGTGAAGTCTAATTCTTCAGTCTTTTCATTTATGGCTTCTGGGTTTGAGTCCATGATTAGAAAGACTTTTTCCATTCTTAATTCATATAAATATTCCCATGTTTTCTTCTAGGACTTCAATGGTTTTAGTTTCTACATTTCAATTTTTGATCCACTTAAAATTATTTAGGGAATGAGATAAGAATCCAACTTTATTTTTCATCTCAGATGAATAACCATTTGCCTGAAAAATTTCTTAAGCAATATATCTTTTCTCCATTGATAGGCAGCACTTTCTTCATTATACACTAATTATCCATATATATTTGTCTCTATTTTTGAATCTTTTTTTTAAAATCCATGATCATGTAGCCAGGAGGCCAAATCCAGACAGCTATCTGTTTTCGTAAATAAAATTTTATTGGAATAGGGCTACATCCATTTGTTTATGTATTGTTTACAGCTGCTTTTGCACTGCAACATCAAAGCTGATGACATAGGACAGAGGCTATTTGGCCCACAAAGCCGAAAATTTCTATCATGTGGATCTTTACAGAAAAAACTTGGCACCTCCTGTTGTAATCTGTTCATCAGTACTGCACTGCTTTGATCAATGGAGCTGTATGTCTCACTTAAATACCTAGGAGGGTTAGTCCTTTTTCATTCTTCTTCTTTTTCAGAAATTTCTTGGGTATTTTACTTGTTTTTTCTGCATGTGAATTTAGTATTACATAATCTAGTATGTGGTCTCTTCCTGTTGATGTTGTTTTTGATGTGGGAGAGTCACCTTGAATTTATAAGTTTATTTAGGGAGACTTGATTTATTCATGATATTAATTCTTTCTATTCAAGAACAGGGTGTGCCTTTCAATTTGTTTACATTTGACTTTCTATAATATTTTTAAATGTTCTTCACAATTTTTTTGTACATTTCTGGTTACATTTATTTGTTATTATTTCTTCTATTTGATAGCTGTTATAAATGGTATCTTTCATTATATCTTCTGTTTTTGTTTAATAAACAACAAGGATATTTATTTTTAATTCTATTTTTTGGTTCCAGCCAACTTACGGAATTTATTATTTTTGTAACCATATTTTGGGTTACTACTTTGGATTTTTCAGATACCTAGTTATTATTGTATTATTTTATCTCATATATATGATGTAATATAATGTAATATACTATATAATCATGCCATCACAGGCAATTTTATCTGCTCTTTTTTTAATATTTACACTTATGTCCTTCTTTTGTGTCTTTGTATTGGCTACAATATAAAACATATTTTATGTTAATGATGATTTTGTTACTGACTTAACGGAAATGTTTCCTTATTCTCCGTCAATTTCTTGTGTTTTTTTGTGAGGAAGATTGGCCCTGAGCTAACATCTGTTGCCCATCTTCCTTTTTTTGCTTAAAGAAGACTGTCCTTGAGCTAACAACTGTGCCAATCTTTCCCTATTTTGTATGTAGGAGGCCGCCACAGCATGGCTTGATGAGGAGTGAGTAAGTCAGTGCCTGGGATCCAAACCCTGGGAACCCTGGGGCACCAAAGCAGAGTGTGCAAAGTTAACCACTAAGCCACTGGGATGGCCCAAATTCCTATTTTTTAAGAGTCCTTTTCTTAATCAGAAATGGATGTTGATACAAAAAAGGCAGAAAAGCTAATCTATGTTGTTAGAAATCAGAATAGTGATTCCCCTTTGGAGGGATCACTGACAGAAATGAGGCACAAGGTGTCCTCAGGCATACTGATAATGTTCTGTTTTCTGATCTGTCTGGTGTGTTCATTGCATAAGTATTCACTGAGCTATACATGTATGGTATGCATATTCTTCTGTAGGTATGTTGCACTTAAATAAAAAGTTGAAACGGATGTTAAATTTTGTCAAGCGCCTTTTCAACAATATGCTCTAATGTTTAAATTTTTCTATTTGATCTATTAAATTATGTTAATAAATATCCTAATCTTGAATCGTTTTTGTATTCATGGAGTAAAATCACTGTGCATAGTGCTGGGTTCTGTTTGTTTATATTTCACTTAGTGTTATTTCTTAGTCTTCATTTTCTTTTATGAACTTTTCTTATTGGAGTTTAAACACAATGGTAAGCTGAATTCTTAAAAAAAGTGGGCAGTCTCTTTCTTTTTCTACATTCGAGAACAATTTACTCACATTCATGTTATTTGTTCTTTAAACGTTTGGAAGAAGTAGTTTGAAAAATTACCTAGAACTAGTGTTCTTGGAGGGCAGTAGCTTTTTGAAAACTTTCTGTTTTTCTATTTAATCAGTATGCTTAGATATACAGTTTCATTCTGTAGAAATGAAAGTCATCCATTTTATTCAGGTTCACAAATGTATTTCCCTGGAGGTGACAGAGGTCGTCTGATGATTCTTTTAATTTCTTCAATATTTGTGGTTGTGACATTCTCTTATTCTGTGTATTTTTCTACATTGTTTATTAGATGTGCTAATAATTTCTATATTATTCTTTATTTCTTAGAGAACCAGCAATTTGTTGGAGTCTAGAATTTTCCTATTTTTCTAAGTGCATTAATTTCTGCTTAATTTTTTTTGATTATGTTTCCTTAGGCTTATTTTATTATTCTTTTAGTAAATTTTAAATTAGATGCCTAATTTTTATCCAGTTGATGGGCTATTTAGACTGGGATATTTCCATTAATCAAAGTGTAGTGCTGTCCTCACCAGGAAAAAAAGATAGTAAATTGATGGCAGTCCTTTGGTGTCTTACCAAATCAGTGGTGTCTTACCAGCAAGAAAACAGAATCATTAACCAAAAGATGAAAATATACAAGCAATTGCCATCACAGGATTTTTCTTTTTCATGAGGGGCCAACCTAGCCTGAAAAGAATAGAGGACATAATGAGTGTTTGGTCGGGTTAAAGGTACTGAGGAGAGAAGTGAGCACCCAGAAAAAAGGAGCCTCTTCAGGAAGAACCTAATACAGAATTTTCCTGTTGGAGTCAAGGTTTAGATCAACAGCAGGGAGAGCAGAAGAGGATGCAGGAGAGCCAAGTTCAGTGGAATCAAAGGTAGAGATTAAAATTAGTGTCACAGAGTCAAGAATTCACAAACTGAGATACAATACCAAGCAAATGAAAACAAGAGGTATGGAGAGAGGAGGGTCTGGAAACGTTTTCTCAAACTACAGTTAGCATTTGAATCTATGTTCCATGGATGTCCTTAACCATGATAAAGGGCTGGCCCAGCCCTAAGTGGCCTACCTGTGTTGGGGAGTAGCCACATGGAATGGACCCTCTGTCCCATCCTGCCTAGCCCTTGCTGGGCCCCATGAAATATTTCGGAAGCTTCCTCTCTGCTCTGTGTAGGAATTATTCCAGACCTATTTCCTTCTCTGCACTCTGACCTTCTCTCTGTTGGTAGCCAGTTTTACAATCTTCCTTTTTCTTGGATAGACTAGCCCTACAAATTGACTATCTAGTACAGACTTCCTTCTTGTTTTCCCCCCACTACAAGGTCTACATGTGCAGTTCGTTTAATATTTTTTCAACCAAGGTTTATTTAGTTAAACATGTTAGTCTTCTATGCAGAGTGAATCAACCCTTGGCATACAGCAGTAAATGCTGTGTTCCAGTATCTCCAACTGTGAGACTTCTTAGATAAAACGCTTACTCAAGTTCATGTTATGGGTGTTTTTAAATGGCAACAAATGAAATACTAGCCTTCCATTATCTAGAAACTGAAGAAAAGGAAACAGTTTACTTATGAAATTTACTATAAATAAACTACATTTATAAAACACTATCCTAAGAGTTATAATTCTATCAAGTTTTCCTCTGAGCAATTGCATGAGCACGTAACCAGAGCAGTGAAACTAAATGAAGGAAAATCCAAAATGACTTTAGAAGAGAAACCAACAACTTGCAGTGTTTCCAGATCAACAGAAGAGATTTGTTAAGTAACAATGACAAATCTACACTATCTAGAAATCAAACAAGAAGGATGCAATTTATAAGATTCACGTTTATATAACGTATGTTTATAAAATACTATCCTAAGAATTATGATCCTTTCAGGCTGCTGTTAGAGCTGTTGTATAATCATTTTAAAAATAGCAATAAAAGCAAAAGAGAAAAAAATCAAATTATTGTACCAAGTTCAAGAAGAAAGACAAAAAAATTCTTTGGTGGTTCTGGATTATTCAAATGGATTTGTTAACAATAGCAAAAACACTATAATTGCACTAGTTACAAGTAGAATAAAATGAAAGCCATCAACTTATAAGATACGCATTTAAATCATTTATATTTATAAAACATTATCCTAAGAATTATAATCCTACCAAGCTTCCAGTGAGCCAAAAGACTGCCTTCATTTTGATTTGGCACTTCCTTAAATTGCGGATTCTGGACTGCTAGTCAGCTTCGCGTACTGTTGTCATCTGCAAACTATGACAAGTTGTTGGAAGCACCTCAGGAGGATGGAGCATAGCAACCTTAGGCGGCCTTTGTTTCTAGAACCCCTGCTCCTCCTGAGCACAGGTTTGACTACAAACGATCAGCAGTGGTGGAGACAGCAGAAATTACTTTTCTAATTTCAGAGGGAAATGTTTTTCTTTTTAAAATTATTTCTGTAACAATGAATTACTTTGATCCTAAAGCATTGGGACCCATCTGAGATTCTACATTAGAAAAAATGTAGCATTTTTAGAAGGCAACGCTGTTTTTCTAGCTGTCATTGGCAGATAGGAAGGATAGAATTAGCGATCCCCAAACCTTGTGATTCCTTACCTGAAGATGGCCATACCTTCAGCTCAGGTGGTCCAAGCAAAAGGCGTGCGCGCTCCTTGGACTGCCTTCAGGCAGTGCCACAAAAGACAGGTCAAGAGATTGCTTTGATTATTTGCTGGTTCAGTCCACAGTGGGACAAGAGTAAGGGAGTTCTGTGCCATCATTTTGAAGTATTCGTTATAAAAACAGGCATCCATGGAAGGTCAGTCTGAACCGAGCAGCATGCCTAACTTTCACTGTTTTCTCCAAGACCCTTTTCTGACAATTAGTCAACAATATTCTTTTCCTTCCCTGGACTCTAATCACACATTAGCTGGATCACCCTCTGGACCTTTATCTCAAAGTATCTTATGACATAATTTCTTGTTGACTTAACTTTCAATTGTTGTTTAGTTTTAGTTAAGTACAGGCTTCTTTACCCAAATAAAGTTAAACAGTTCCTTAGAGCATTCTATACTTGCTATCTGCCAATTCTTTCCTTCCATAATAAGGAGCAAGTCACATTGCCTAAAAAGGAACTCAATAAATTATAATTTATTCAATTTCATGCTTATGTGTGTCATTTTTATTTTTCTAGGCTATCAGGACCCGAATACCTTTTCATTGGGCCAATGTCACTGAGATGAAGCTGGACACCTGATCATGTAGACAGTGAAAAGGACTTTGCATTTTGTTCTACATCTTATGAGAAGCCATAAACCGGAGGGTTTTGCTCACAGGTTTGATGTGATTGATCTTATTTTGGCTATGTTGGGAACAGACAATAGACTGTAAGAGTAGAAGCAGGGTGAGAATCTAGAAGGTTCTGTAGTCCAGGTTCATTATGATGATGACTTGGATATGATGTTAGCAGTGGGAGTGTAAAAATTCCAGATTCAAAATCTATTTTGAAGATAAAGCCAATGGGATTTGCTGATAAATTGTCTGTGTAGACTGAAAAAAAGGGAAAAGTGAAGGATAAATGTTGAGAAACTGTGCCACGAGAGAGAAAAACTGGGTGTCAAGCCAAAAGAATTTAGAAATTAATTTTCCATGTGAATATTTATAAGTGTTTCTTGTGTCAATTTTCTTTAAAATGGAAAATGAAGCCAAGGTTTATTGAAGTATTTTCCATCATCAGCATAGACGTAAATACAACATTTTTGATGCAGGCTGCAAATTTCATTTCCTAACTATTTATTAGACTGAGTTAATCAACCTCAACTATTTAGTCAAAATTCAGTCTTAATAATAAATTATCACTCCTATTTTGTAGTAATATGGTGGATTAGAAAGCCCAAACATTTTCCCAATATAAAACACCTAGAAATTGTGCAGGACATAACAAAAATAGTTTTCATGGCAAATCTGCAGGAAGAATGAGAATTCCCAGCAGCCAAAATTAAGAAGAATTGAAAACGAGAAGAGTGAGTTTGAGCTACAAGTACAGATTTTATAGGGTTGTTTGGTAACTTGGTGAGCAAGAAAATAGAGTTTTAATAGACAGGAAGGAAGAGGAAACAAGTGCTTGGGTCTTCATGAGGAAGTTAGAGCCTTCAGCAGATGTGTTGAATAATGAAAAATAACCCTATAGCCCGGCAAAAGGAAATGACGAGGAAGATTTTCCATGTCTGTCTAGGCTCTGGATGGGGAAAGAGCTATCCCTTAAGACATTGAACTAGAGGCTTGTCTTCTCCCAGGTTTGAGGGGCAGTCAACATGGAATTCCTCCTTAGTTCAGGAAGCTCCAAGCTGGTAATACTAAGGTCCACCATTTTTAATACCTCCGGGGCTTCTCAGTAGAAGACACAGAATTCAATATAGAGAAGCGCAATATCTCTCCAGTTCAAACAAGGTTGTAGCAATGAAGAACTACCTAAAGATGAGTCATAATCCAAAATTGTGGAACACTGATAAATAAGCCACCATGAACAAAGGCAGAGATAGCAAGCCCCTTGGGAGACTGCTGCTCAAAGAACTTGATAGAATTATCAAAAAATGACCATGAAAAAATATTTTTAAAATTAATAAATCCAGAAAATAAAAAACCAAAAACACGAGTGAATACTAAGGCATTATGTAATAATGATAAGAAGATTTGAAAAATAACCAAATGGAACTTCTAAAAGTGAAAATGAAAAATATAGTGTATGAGATAATACTCAATAATTGGTTTAAACATCAGGTTAGATACAGCTAAGAAGAGGATTAATGAATGAAACAAGATATACGAGCACATTATCTAATAGCAGAGAAGGATAAACATAAGGAAAAGAATAAAAGGAGATTAATATAAATGAAAAAGCACCATTGTATTCTGTTGTATAGATGCAGCATTATTATTTATCCAGATCATTTTGATGGAGATTCAGGTTGTTTCTAGTTTTTTGTGCTACTACAAAGAATTACACAAAAAATAAGACTGTGTGTACATCATTTTGCTTGTTTGCAAGTATACGATTTCATTCACTCAATGCATTTTCTTTTTATATGTCAGACACTATTGTAGGACCTGTGGATACAGCAATAAAGAAAGAAATTCTTTATGCTCATGGAGCTTATATTCTAACTGGTGGAACAGATAAACAACAAATAAATAGCTAAATATATTATAAGTTAAATGGAAATAAATTCTACTGAGAAAAATAAAGCGGGGCAAGGGAGAGAGAGAATTCTGGCGATGGCAGCAGCTTTTGTGGTGGCAGTAGGGTTATGAGCAAAGCTTCCCAAGGAGATGACTGAATGAGCCGTGTAGATATCTTGGTAAGTACTTTCCAGATAGAAGCAACTGCAAAAGCCCTGAGCGGGAGAGAAGCAGGCAAGGAAGAGAACACAAGGAGATGGGGTAAAGGATGGTGAGGAGACGGGTCTCGTGGGGCATGGTGGGCTCGAGCAAGGACTCTGGCTTTTACTTTCAGTGTGGAGAGCAGCTGTTGGAAAGTTTGGAGCAATGCAGTGATGTTGAAAGACCATTCTAGGGTCTACGTCTGTAGAATAAATTCCTAGAAGTGAAATGACTTGGAAAAGGTATATGAATTTGTAATTTTGAAAGATATTGCAAAGTTGTCCTCAATATTAGTTGTAAAATTTACGCCTCCACTGGACTTTTACAGCAGATTTATCAACAACAACAAAAAAACCCCAAAGAAAACAGTGAAATAATAGTTTTAAGATACTAATCGAAAATAGCAGTCAAGTGTGAATTCTATTTCCAGGTGAAATGTCTCTAAAGAATATGAGTAAAATAAAAGACATTTTTAGACAAGCAAGTGCTGAGTAGTTACCATTAACAAACCATCACTAAAAAGTGTCCAAAATGTGCTTTATAAAAGAGATTGAATCTAGAAGGACAGAAGTGAGGAATACTGAACAAAGAAATAGTAAATGTGTGAGTAAATTCAATGAAGCACTGACTGTAGGACAATGATAACAGTGATAGAGTAGTGATGACAATGAATAATTTGGAGCTATAAAACCAAATATTAATAAGATATGTTTTACGACACTACTCTAGAATGATGGGCATAGGGTTAGGATGGAGAATTAAAACTAAAATATTCTAAAATCGTCATGCTCTTCAGGAAGGTAAAGATATTGATTAAAATTAAGTAGACATGAGAAAACATTTAAATACCCAGTAAAACAACAGAAATAGAATGTCTAACTTCCAAACCTGATGGGAAAAAAAATGTAGATTAATCAGCTAGAAGAAGGAAAAAGAGAAACGATACGGCTTACAAAAATCACGGTTAATAGAACATCAAAATAAGACGATAGAAAGAAATCTAAGTATAGAGAAAATAACACCAAGTCCATCCAACTTTATAAATATTGCCTTTGACGATGCTTTGGTACTTAGCGTTCATCTGCGTTGGTGGACCCCTGTGATCATGAGACCATTCATGTCTAGTAACTCTGTCTCAGATAACATGCACAGTGCCACGAGTTAGGAATTTAACCATGAATCAAGTACATCTTCCAGGATCTTTCCATCCTGTACCTTCTCTGATTCTTACAACACCCCACATAACAGGGGGTTTGATTAGAATGCTGGGTCTTAGTTGAGGTTATGTGACGTAAATCTAAACCAGCTGACTCAGCGCTCTCTCCAACATCCACAGCTGCCTTTCTTCTTTGATTCTCCCATCACTAATGTTTTCTATTCTCGTCTTCATGGGTGTGCAAAGTTTTTATTCTGGCTCAGTTTTTAAACAGAAAAGATCTAGAAGAATTAGGAGGCTAGGAAGAGTGATAATACTGATAAGTTTTAAAAGGAAAGGAGTATCAAAAATATGGAATGAAAATTGAAGTTGGAGTGACCTCATAGTGCTCTCCCTTCCTCACTCTTTGCTCTGAAACCAGATATTTGGGTAGCCACTTCTTTGGAGAGAAGAAAATATATGGGCATGTCACCTCCAGTATCTGAGTAATAATTTTTTTGATAGCTGTCAGTTTTCTACCCGTTTCCAGACTCCTATCCCTATCCTTTCTAGACTACCAGGACAGGAAATTTACTTGGTACAGAGTTTCCAAAGATTCTGCTCATTAGCTCTGTATCATTGGAGACAGGCGACAACTAATTGTCTAATTGACAACTAACTGATCCATTCTTGATCATATCCATTTGAAGCACTGAACCTCAAAATATGGTTCACAGCTAGGGTGAGCATGTGTCCTGGTTTGTTCGGAGAATTCTGGTTTGGATGACATTTTAGGGTCCCCCTATGGATAGCACCTTGGTGGAGAGTTCCCTTAAAGGACCCAAATTGTTTTAAAACACAACTCCTTTCCTCTATTTTTAAAGGCAAATAACTCTCAATTCCAACTCTGAATTGCCTGAGATTCCGTCTTGATTGCTTTGGGGTTGAAATTTCAAAAGCATTCCCTGTGATTCCAATGTGTAGCCACAATTGAGAATGACCATGCCAAGAAGTCCAGCTGCAATCAACACTTCCCAACACCGAGAAGCTCCTCCTGTGCATGCGTGCACAGAGAGAGTTGGAATTCTTTCACTTCAGGGCCAGGATGCCTTGCAAATGAACATATTGTCTTGACATGATCATGGCTTTCAGTTGCTGCTGTCTTGCTTTTTATTTGTAAATTACTGTTAGTTTACTTCCAATCTTAGTAACGGAGGTTATTGTCTCTACTTTGGTTAACCCTACAATGCCCAATGATACAGATTTACAACTGTAATTTTGGCCTAAAATTTCTCAATAACCAGACTTTAAGTCTGGCAGGCACTGAGACCAAGACACCTGAAAGTAGATACGAAAAAGGATTCAGATTAAGCCCTTTATTTACTTAATCAACATTTATTGAGCACGTTATGTGTCAGACACTTTGCTAGGTATTAAGATAAAGGAGACACGGTTCCTACAGTTTAGGAGGGGAAGATGGGTATGTGAGCAAATCATGCAGGGGAGTGCTGCAGCCCCTCCCATAGACTTATGCACACGGCCCTGAGGGCACGGGCAGGGGGCAGGGGAGGAAGAATTCTGGGCAGATGGGGCAATGTGAGCAAAGGCACTGAGACCAGACACAAGGTGCTTCGGGGACATTACAGGATATTGAATATGCTATTTATTCACCATTGTTGCTACAGCCTTAGGGACCCATGCATCTATTTATATGAACTTATTTTATTTATGTGCATGATGTCCATTTCCTATCAGCAATGTCTGTTCTCCTCTTGCATGCTTTTTAAACAATTTAATTGTATTTTTTCTCTTTTCAGGATTTTCAGAACTAATATAAAAACGTAGCGAGGCTGGCCCGGTGGTGTAGTGGTTAAGTTTGGCGCACTCCACTTTGGTGGTCCAGGGTTTGCGGGTTCAGATTCAGTGCATTGACCTACACCACTCATCAAACCATGCTGTGGTGGTGATTCACACATAAACTAGAGGAAGGTGGGCCCACACGTTAGCACAGGGCCACTCTTCCTCAAGCAAAAAGAGGAAGATGGGCAACAGACGTTAGCTCAGGGCCAATCTTCCTGACCAAAAAGCATACCTTAAAAAAAAAGAAAATTAAAAGTACCTACAATTTTCCCCATATAGGGACAACCATGGTAAGAGTTTTATTCTACACCCTTCCTGTAGTTTCCTTTTTTTTTTTTTGAGGAAGATTAGCCCTGAGCTAACATCTGTTGCCAATCCTCCTCTTTTTGCTGAGGAAGACTGGCCCTGAGCTAACATCTGTGCCCATCTTCCTCTACTTTATACGTGGGACGCCTACCACAGCGTGGCTTTTCCCAAGCAGTGCCATGTCCGAACCCTGGATCCAAACTGGCGAACCCTGGACCCCCGAAGCAGAACGTGCCAACTTAACCGCAGTGCCACCGGCCGGCTGCAGTTTCTATGTGTTATCTACACATACCATAGTGTGGTGTTACATATATCTAAGCTTTCGTTTACCATAATATATCTTGAACATTTTTCTGGACTATTTATATTCTTCTACAGCTTCAGTTATCTTTAAATTTTTATTATAGAAGCAATACATGTTCGTTGTTGGAAAGTCAGAAAATACAGGTAACCATAAATAAAGCAATAAAAATTGCCTTAAACTTTATGGCCCAGAAATAATCAACATTTTGGAGTTCATCCTCCAGCATATTTTTAAATGCATATACACCTTTTATTAATTGTTTTCACGTTTTATATTAATATATCACAAGCATACACATTTTCTGGGAAGCTATTGTTTATCATTTTTCCCAGTAATTAAAGAAATGACCTGTTGAGCACCTCTGATGTTCTGTTTACTCCTCGAGGTGTTGCATTCGTCATCATGCTTTCTTCTCACAAAATCAGGGCTGGCTTTCACAGACGAGCAAGCAGAAGTCCAGCAAAGGTCTGCAGTTTACCCAGGGCCTCACAGCCTGTAAATAATAGGGTCGAATTCAAACTCAGCCCTCTTGTACCCAAAAGCCAAAGGCCAAGACATGAGTTAGGGATGCACGGAGGGCTCCGACTGCCCGAGGGCTCACCCCCTCCCTCTCTGGGGGACCACAGAACAATTAATTGAGTCCTGCTTCTCCCTCCCTGGGAGAGTTCCCTGGAGTCTGGTGTTTTCTTCTCGATCTTTTGCAACTTTGCAAACCTGTTGCAAACATGCTCGCTTGGCACTAGTGTACGGTTGACACCCGCTTTAGAATTCCTGCAACTAACAGCAGAAAAGACCTCTGTGTGAAAGGGAAGCCACAGGTAAGGTCTTGCTGCAGCAGTCAAAAGAATAAACACAAAGAGAGAATAACAGCCTTGTTTGGTTTTGGCCCTTTGGAGGAAGAGCTGTCTTTCCTGCATTGGCCAGGGCAGTGAGACGCCCTTAAATACGCTGCGCCCGGCAGGGGAACTGTGCTAAGAGAAGACGGGTCACAGCCAGCTGGCGACCTAGGCAGGTGCCCCTGTCATGCTCAAGGGCCTGTCAGGAAGCACTTGCCATAAACACCCCCTTTCAAAAACGCGGGTCTTCCACGCCTGAGATCGTCTCGCTCTCTGAGGCCCCAGAGCTAGCCCGCTCGCATGGACTTCTTCACCTTTTCTTGGTTTTCCTAGAAATGTGCTGTTCCCTTAAACTCAGGGGAGGGTTCAGAAACCAAGCAACATTTATTCTCTCTCATCTGAAAGTGTTTAACGTTAGACTTATCCATGGAAATAATTCTGTGTATAGAGCAAAGTAGAGAGAAAGGAAAAGTGCAAACATTTATTCCTCGCTGTGTGATTTGGATCCTTTCTTCGGCATCATCTCATCTAACCTCCACGACAGCCCCAGGTGGTAGGGATTGTTGGTCTCAATTTACAGATGAAGAAACTGAGATGCAGACAGATAAGCTCGTCCAAGAGCGGCTGAGTGGCAGAGCAGTGTTTTCATCCGGACCTCTCATGATTCCAAAGCCTCTCGCGGTGTGTTTCTATTGGAAAGCACTCAGAGGACAGTCGCTGATACTTAAGAAGCACATCTCCATTATTCAATTACATTCTTAACGTGACAGGAAGCAAAAAAGATGGACAAGAGGAAACCAAGGGTTTCCTGCTGTGCTGAGCAGCTCAACAGTGCATTTTAATGGTTTCTGGAGTGTTTTTGCCGGTGGCCACAGGGAGGCGCCCAAGAGCAGCAAGGCAGCTTTCCCAGGGCGTTCTAATCTCAGGTATTAAAAAAATCGAGTGGCTGTTTGTTTCAAGTTAGTGTCTGGGACTTGCCATGGATCAGTAGGCCTTAGATTGCTGGGAGGGAAGGCTCAGGGGTGGAGAATTTCAAGAAGATTCCTTACATGTAAAGAGCCCAGCACAGTAATGAGGATGTAGCGAGAGCTCCAAAACTTGCAAGTTTTCCTTTTCTTCTTCCTTCACCTTCCTGGTCCCTTCCTGCCTCCACTCCCCCATCTCTCACTCTCTCTCCCCACCTATCGTGTGTTCTCAATGAGTCATGAAGTTTCTTAGGAATCAAATTACAGCAATTTCGCAGCAGGCAAAATCCCACCAACAAACCCAGGAATATAACTGTGCCATCCCTGTTGCGGGGAGCAGAGCAAGGCACACGTGTGGGCTCAGACGAGGCTCTCATGAAGCCTGTGCAGCATGCTGAGGCCAAAAGAAGTGGACACTGGCATGAGATCTCACTTCAGACCTCAGCTCAAACAGGAAGTAATCAACTGTGTGACCAATGGTATGAAGACCCTGCCTGACCCGCTGTTTCCTCTTCTATAAAGCAAGGGTAGTATCAACCTCACAGGAGTGCAGCAAGGATTAAATGAAATGATGTGGGAAAGCACCACCAATAGCTCTTTGCATCTTATGAGTGTTGATGAACTCTTTATTTCAAACACAATTTTAAGACGAAAGCCCTCCACAGGCTTTTGTAGGAGAGTGTTAGGGTGGGAAGCAAACACTTGAACTGCTTAGTACTAAACTCTGGTGGCCCTGTGTTTCCCCGAGACAGGGTACAGGCTGCAGGAGCCTCCTCTGCTCACCTTCGGGGTCACAGACCAGCCACTGCCTCCCAGGGAAAGCCACCAGTGAGAAAAACTCCTGGGGGGCCTGACTGGATGTAAAGGGTTTAACTCAGTATAAATATGTAGAGCTTGCACGCGTGCATGTTCATAAGAGGAAGGCGAGGGCAAGGAGTTCCGGGACCTCTTTGCCTCTCTACTGTGTAAATCTTGACTCATAAACAAATAATTCAACAGAAACATAGTCAGGATCCCCAAAGAAAATCATACCCTTCTCAACCCGCCCACATATGTGTGTGTGTGTGTCCAAAAATACGCAGAGGAAATAAGGAAGATGGTAACTCCAGCATTAGGGTACCAGGAACAGCAAAGTTTTTGATAGGGGAGATAATAAACTTGATTTATGCCCAGTGCCTATCAAAACATACATGGTTGACAGCTTAGCTAAGTGGATTTGCTCAGTCTTCCTTGTCACAGGGTCTTTGGTGGAGGGAGCCAAGATTTTCTGCAAATGTGGAGAGAGCTAGACCTGGCAATGTAAGCCTGGCAGTCAGCTCCATAGGGTTACTGTCTTAGTCCGGTTGGGCTGCTAGAACAAAGCGCCATGGGCTGAGTGGCTTATAAACACGAGAAATTTGTTTCTCACGGTTCTGTAGGTTGGGAAGTGCAAGGTCAAGGCACTGGCAGATTCGTTCTGTTGGGGACCCACTTCATGGTTCGTAGATGGCCATCTTCTGGTTGTGTCTTTACATGGTGGGAGGGGTGAGAGAGCTCTCCGGGGGGTCTCTTTATAAGGGCACTAATCCCACTCATGAGGGCTCCATCCTCAAGACCTAATCACTTCCCAAAGGCCCCACCTCCTAATAACATCATATTGAGGGTTGGGATTTCAACATATGAATTTTGAGGGGGATACGAAAATTCACTTTATGGCAATTACCTACCAGAAGCCTGCAGACCTACAGAAGATGGGCTTCCGTTGCTTGGATAAGCCACTCTCGTTGCCTCCTTGGGCTCTCCTGCCAGCCCCTCTGCCTAGAATGCTGTTCCCCCCGGTCTGGGGTTGACTCCTGTGGCTCCATCAGGTTTCATGTCACATGATATCACCTCCTGAATGTCACTTCCCTGACCACTCATTCTAGTAGCAGCCTATCACACCCTTAGTTTCTTTTCTTTGGAACATCAGCATTTCCTGACATTTACTGGTTTATTTGCTTATTGCTTGTCTCCCCTTCACTAGAATTTAAGCTCAATGCGAGCAGCAATTTTCTCCATCTTTCCATCCCTCTCAGTAGCTCCTGGAACAGTGTCCTGCAATAATAGGGACTCAACAAATATTTGCAGGATGTTGAAGAAAGATACTGTGCCTTCTTGTGCCGTAAGCCCAAAGTGCTCTAGAGTTAACTTTTAAAGAGGACATGGCAGCCACTCAAAAAAAAAAGCGAAAGTATGTGCTTAAAAATTCTGGTTTGTGCTTTAAACTTTTGCAAAGGAGGCAGAATTGAAGTGTTTCAGTCTCCTCCTGGACCTCTGACAGCAAAATTAGCGTGAAGGAGAACAGTACATAGCAGAAAGTGAAGGTAAGTATTCAAATGTTGTTTGTCTCATGCAAGTTGCACAATCCGGTTCTGATTCACGATGAAAAAAAAATCTTTTTTCAGGTGTGTTAGAATTGATAGATGTCAGTTAAATTCTTCAGAAACACAAAGCCTTAACATGGAATACGGGACTTTGTCTATGTAGTTGAGTATTTATTGAACATTTCCAAAATGCTGTCTACTGCCCTAGGCACAGGGTGACAATGATAACCAAGAGCAAGTCCTCCCTCCGGGTCTAAAGGGTGGGAGAGATAAGCAAAAGGTATCACAAGCAGAGTGTGATAAATGGTATAAATACAGCATTAGAAAAGCCCAGGAAGTGATACTGGTAGCTTCGTGAAAACCTTGGCTATGAAATAATGAAGTGGAGGAAAATTTAATGATCCTCAAAGATATGCCTAAACAGTAATAAAAACTGATGGATAAACATGAAACATGCAGAAATCAAATTTAACAACAGCAGATGTGACATGTCTGTCAATCAACGGGCATTTAGTGAAGGTCTCCTCCATTCCAGGCACTCTCCTAGTGGCTGTGACTCAAGAAGCTCGAGGCTGCCCAACATGCCAGCCCTGTGAAACCATCTGAAAGAAGCATAAGATGTGCTTCCTGCCTTCATGCAGCTTCAAACTTTAATAATCCACAAGGAGAGCTTTGAGACTTACGGAAACCATCAGACTGCTTTATCTGAGCTTACTATCATGGCAGCATTCTGACCAAACCTCAAAGGAGGTTGAACTGGGAAGAGAGAGTCTGTTGACTCCAAGGCCATCCCCAGCCTCCCACACTCACTCCTGATCCTTTGAGAAGACCTGTGCCTTCGCTCGTTCCTGTGGCAGCAGCAATCCACCCCTTTCAGAAGCTGTACGTCTCTCTCCAGTTTGCGTGGAATTCTTGGATAGGACCCAAGTCCTACTGGGACTGGTAGGATGATTTGATTTATGACAGTGGAGAAATAGGCTTTCAGTTAATTTTTCAGTCAGAAACATTTTCTAACTCCAAAATAAATTGTGACAGGAAGTGCAGTCCATGCCAAACGGCCCCGTCGTGTTGAGTTAGAGCGTCACATCTAAAGGGAATGTTAATAGCATTTGCTTGATAAGAAATTTGCTACTTCCTTGAGCAGGAAGCCATGATGTTTAATTCTCCACAATGTTGACCCTCTTCCCCTTTCTGGTTTCTCTGTTCAAATCTGATTGATTTCTGGGTTTCTCTTTCCTGGCAGCATGGTTTGGGTCCACGAAGTTTCAGGGAGATTGTTGGAATTTGATGCTGCGTTTGCTATCCTGGCACAGCCTTTCTGACCAGTATTTGAGACCATGAGGGGGTGGCCACTGCAACTCGTTCCTGTGTGTGTGTGTGTGGGGGGGAGTTGGGATGAGATCAAGGTCACCAGCACCCCTAGTAGGGATGAGGGAACCAAACTGCTGCTTGGAACGTCCCAGTGGCTCAAGCCCTCACACGAGCACCAGCAGCGAGGACACTCCCTCCCTGCCTTGGTGGTCCTTGGAGGGCTTCTGGTTGCAGTTCTTCTGAAAACCAAGAGACAGAGCTTCAAGTTCCTGGGTTAACAGTCCCAGAGCTGAAAACCAACATTTCATGTGTACTCACAGGCAGAAAACATTACGAAAGCCTTGCTCTGACAAGCAGAAAATATCAATGGATTCAGCGAGGGTTTAAATATAGTGCCTAACCTTACTAAGAAGAGATTGGGGATATTTGGACCATGTCACCAAAGCTTTTAAATCAACATTATGGGAAGCAATGACCACAAATCTTGCCAAAGACAGATATATGGGTTGGCCTTTTGACACAAAGGAGCATTTGAGAGTGCACTTATATCTAAAGGGTACCAGATTATTAATTACTTTTTTAGTTAGAGTGAATTATTATACTCGTTTAAATAGAGAGATGAAGACAACTGCAGTGGAAATAAATAGTAAAGAACCAGCCACTTCTCCTTCCGTGTGTATCTTACTTCCTCTCCCACCATCACCACCACCACCAAGGTAGGGGGCGCTATCCTGGACCCAGCGCTGGGAAGTCTCTTGACGGGCAAGATCTCATTTCATCATCACAGAAAAACCTATGAAGGAGATGCTGTTATCATTTCCACTTTACAGATGAAAAGTTAAGATTTCAAAGTTTATATAACTACCCCAAGGTCACTCAGCTAGTAAATCATAGAGCCAGCCCAACAGCCTTTGTGAAGGCAGAGACCTTGCTGTATGGCATACTGTCTCTTCTTAATGAAAAATAGCTATGGGAAGTGGGGCCTTCTTCTTTCCCTCCAACCAATGTTTCCCAGGCCTTGATTTGACCTCTGCTGGGGAGATTGTATTTCCAGCTTCCTCCATTCCAGGAATGGATTCATCTTATATGTTTCACGTGGCCTTTCTTAAAACATAAATCCACACACAAAACAAATGAACAAATGCCACTAATGAAATACCAGACCAAGATAGAATCTTTAATTTTGCCCTTAAAAAATTCCTTCAGAGGAATGATAAATGACGCTGCTTAATGTAATGCTAAATTTCCTCCCCTTCAGTTATTTGTTTATGTGATCCGTTCTTCTCTATTCCAGTCCTCTCTGTAAAGCCTAATGAGATTTCCTTGAAACCTAGCAATTTTGTGGCTTTCTTTTTACTTATTCCTTAGGAACATCTGGCAGCTATTTATGCCCTACCTGTGAGCTGTATAGACCACACTTCTTAGCTGCAGCCTCAGGAGTCAAGAGTCAGTCGTGACATATATATTTTTTAAAATTTATTCATGAACTCAGTCAATTTCCTACTGGCCTCTGGCTTTTCTCTGCCAGCAGTATCTGCATTGAGGTTTACCACATGCTTCTCTTGAACCTTGTTTATTTAGGTTAAATGGTTAGCTCTGTTAGCCCCTCTGCTCCTCCCACTAGACTGTGATTCTGTGACAGGGACAAGTTCTTAGTCAACTTCATGATTCTGGTAGCTGGCATGGGCCTGATGTGGTGGGAGTGGGTGCTCTGTGAAACTTGGAAAGAAGGAAGGAAGGAGAGAAAGAAGGAAGATAGGGAGTTATTATTATTCCTATTATTATTACTTGGGTTCGTTTTCATGTGGTTTGATTTCTGGTGAAGGTACCTGAAGCAGAGAGAGGATAGAGAGGAGAGGGATGGACTCCTGCACCTGACCTCTTGGACTGGTTGGAAAAACTGATTCAACAGGAAGTCAAGAGCTCCGACTCCGAAAGCTGACCATTGGTGTGCGGAATCCTGGCTCTGCTGCTCACTCCTTAGATAATCTCAGGTAAGTTTCTTAACATCTCTGTTCCTCAGTTCTCTCATCTGTAAAGTGGAGAAAATGAAAATACCTTTTCGCAAGGATAGTAACTGAGTTAATCTATGCAAAGCACTATGGGAAGTGCCAGCACGTAGAATGAACCATTTAATATTGTTGCTATGAGAGCGGGTTTAGCGGCTAAAACTTACGGACTCCTTTCTAGGAAAAACGCTCAATCGTTTAAGATATTTATCAGACACCTAATTTGTGCCAAGCATTGTACTACGTGTTAGAGAAGAAGCTCAAGACAGGCATGACATAAAGTCTCTATTGTTCATTATAGATGAAATCGTCAGAGGTGCAGAGGAAAGAACAGAGCGCTGTGTTAGTGACTGAGGCGGGAGTGGGACAGGGGAGGTGGTCCCTTGGGCATGATTATCAGACTTTGTCAAATGGGTGCTCTCGACAGTACAGCACAGAGGTTCGAAAAGGCAACTCTGTAATTAGACCATGTGGGCCAGAGCAGATGTGGAAAGGGGCAAAGGTTGGGCACAGA
The DNA here is from genome assembly GCF_021613505.1 of Equus quagga. Classification (NCBI taxonomy): domain Eukaryota; kingdom Metazoa; phylum Chordata; class Mammalia; order Perissodactyla; family Equidae; genus Equus; species Equus quagga. The sequence continues at coordinate 64,738,590 of NC_060269.1, forward strand.
GAGAAGCTGATGGAATAATCTGTGAGCACTAGTGAGGCATCCCCTGGGAGATGCCCGGGGATGAGGTCCTGCTTTTGTGGTGAAGGCTCAGAGCCAATGTCATTAGGACGTTAATGTTAGCATGTCCTCATTTGTACTCAAAGACTGGTGTTGTCCAGGGCAATTTGGTTCACCCAAATAAATGCGAATTCTGCAGTTTTTTCTGTTGACTGTGACCGTTTTCAGAAGAGCTTCCATTCCTTTGCTCTAGGTCTAAGAAATGTTGAGACTTAAATTGTAAACTAGTCTCCTGGACTCTTCTTCATTTTTTTTGTTTGAAGTATGTGATATCTGATAATTGTCTTTTTTTTCCTCTTAGGGTATTATTAAGAATTGATCTCTTGTGTTCTTTCATTTTTAGCACGTGTTTTCTGTTTCTGACCTAAAATTGCTATGTTATTGTATATTTCTTGAGTAGGATTCGTTTTTCAATCTTTTTAGCCTCTGGCAAGGTTGAGACTCTTTTGGTATTTCTGAATCTTTATGTGAACAAGATTCTAAGTTGTTGATTCCATGAAATCATTTAAGAACTGTGCTGCTTTTGTGAGCAATAGTTCGTTTTCGTTAGTGCCGTCAAGTCAATTCCGACTCCTAGTGACTCTGTGGACAGCAGAGTGGACCCTGTCTGGTCTTTTTGCGCCGTCCTCGCAGCTTCTGGCGCTGTATCAGACAATGCTCCGCTGCTATTCAGAGGGTTTTGATGGCCAGTCTTTTGGAAGTGTATGGCCAGGTCCTTCTTCATAGTCTGTCTTAGTCTGGAAGGTCCACTGAAACGTGTCTCCATGGGCGACTCTGCTGGTATTTGAAATACCAGAAGCATAGCTTTCGGTAACACAGCAACACACAGCCAACACAGTATGACAGCCGACAGACAGGTGGTGTGGTTCCCTGACTGGGAAATGAACCCAGGCTGCAGTGGTGAGAGTGCTAATGTAACAGAGCAAAAAGGGGTTCGTTCTGCTCGCTGCAATCCAGTGCCAATCAATTGCAAACGAGCTGGTGGTTGAGAAAGGAAATTTATACAATTAGCTAGCATAATCGGAAGATGGCGGATAGTGTCCTGAAGAACCATCTTAAAATCATACAGAATCTTGAGGCAGTTATATAGGGGAAACGGGCAGGGAGGGAGAGGGGTTAGGGATGTCGACCATCCAGTGTGAGAAACTTCAAGGCGCCTCATTATCTCTTTCTTCTGTCATTTGTGATGGGTACCAATGCAGGATTTTTCTTTCTGGAGGTCATCATGTTCCTGGGGAACTCAGAGAACAAAGTTGTCTTATTACAGCTGGGAGATATACGTAAGCCAGAGTCATAGAACTAGCAGATTATGTGTTTTGTAAAAGCAAGAGGTACTTAATCATCTAGGCTGTGTGCAGGCTAGAATGTATTCACAGAGACTAGTGAGTCAGGATATAGTTACAATAGTGCTTCCTTTCCCTAAGATGGTTTCCCTCATGCCAACTTAAGATCCAGCTGTTACACTAAACCTCACCACCAGGGCTGGCGAGTAATGATAAAGAGGGCAATAAGAACCAGAAATTATTTATACACACTTTTACATGAGACCCTGACCCTGGGTCACTGAAACGGAGCATGGAACTTTACCCACTCAGCTGCAGGGCCAGCCCCGAGACTTCTATTTTCTTTATATTTGAAATTTGCCAGCTATTCGCTCCAAGAATAAGCTGTATTTAAGAGAATTGTGCTGATGAACTTGGGAGATAATTCTACATTACTTACAGAAGTTAGCTCTGTTCACATCCACTTTACTGACGAGTGTGTGTATATGTATATATACACACTATAAACTTTTATATAATATCTATTATATCTTACAATATATAATACCTGGTTATTATATGTTATTTCAGGAAAGAAACCCTCCATTTTATTCACTATACATATTATAATTATAAACTATAGTAATATATTATATATAGTAAATATTTTACTATATATTTACTATACATAGTACATATGTGTTATTTACAATATCTAATATTAATTATTTTATATGTAAATTTTAGTATATAAAGGGAATTTCCTTCCTAAAACCACTGGATGGATACTCTGAATTAGTTTGTGATTTCCCACTTGCTTTCAATTCCTGGACAGTTGATATGTGTGCTCACTTGAAAATGACTGAGTCGTGAACAAATCTGGGCAAACCGTATGACTTGTGGAAAAGATGCATTTTAAATATAGTGTTTCCAGAGCCAAACAAATTGATACAAAGCATAGCCAACATTCAGTGTCCTCCTTAAATCCCACTTAATAGCAAGCTGACCACTCTCCTTCTCCTTTTCTCCCCCAGAACAGCCACCATCTTGTGACTTGCTCTGCTGACAACCGCTTCTTCCTCTTGAAAGCTGCTCCTGCCCTCTGTCGTTTGCTGCTGACAGCCCGATTCCCTGCCCTAGAGCAGACACTATGCGAAGCCCCATCTATGAAGCCAAATTTCAGGAATGATCAGAAATGATCTCTCAGGACAACGACTTGGATGCAGAACACTCTTTCACAGTAGATTTCAAGTGTGTCCTCTTCCCTGTAAACATGCCTGTTCGCTGCACCTGGAGGTGAGAGTCTTCCCTCTTTCACAGCCCTGCAGCAAGCCACTTTATTTTCCTTATGGCACTTAGGTTTGGTGAGTTTTTGAGAACTAATTTATCTTTGACTACGACTTCCCGACCCCAAATAATAAAGAAGTGGGTTTGAATGAATGAAAGAAACAGAGTGGAACAAAGTGTCCAGTATGATCAGTTTTGTTTATCATGGGCTACTTGAGTCTCATGTCACTTGTACAAGCCCCAATACAAGGAGCTGATCTTATAATTTGATACTGTTTTTCTCTCTGGAGGATGTTGTCACGATCACTGAAGTTTGCTGTCCGCCTCCTTCTCTTTCTCCTCATCTTTTTCTTGTTCTCCTCCTCCGTCTCCCCTTCCCCACTCTCCTTAGGACTGCCAGATGAAATACACAGCTCTCAATTATGTTTCAATTTCAGATGACGCATAAATTTTTGGTATAAGTATATGCCTAATATTGCCTGGGATATACTTATAAGAAAACTTATTCATTGTTTATCTGAAATTAAATTTAACTAGGTGTCCTCTGTTTTTATTTGTTAAGTCTGGCAAAACTACCTCTTTCAACTTTTTTCAATATTTTCAAGAATAGGAAAAAGTGAAATTCTGTGGAAACCCTCCAGCTTTTGGCGCTATTATCAAAGCCCCGAACCTACCATATTCTTAAATGTTTCTGAGAAAAGAAAGCACCCAGTAAATGAAATTGGGCGATGGAATCCGAGGTTGTCTATTCCTAACATCAGGAGCATAGTGTGTGTACTTTGCTGAGGATGCTTCCATATTTAAAAAGGGGGAAGCTGGTGCAGCTGGAGGAGAAGCAAGATAGCATTAAGTGTTCTAAGGAGGGCTGTGGAGCACTCGGTTTAGAGAAATGGTCACTACGAGAAATTCAACAGGGACACATTTTCTTTGCAGTCAGTTTTTTCCCAGGCACATAGTGGATTGGCATCCATGAGAATGCAGACAATTTGGAGTTACTGTACAAAGGCCGCCCTGAGGATGGTATTTAATTTTTTCTTTTTTCTTTCCTAATGCAATCACAGTCTCATCTTAACATGAGAAAAACTGAAACTATTAACAGTACCGGGTCTTCATATTTGTCATTTAGATTTTAAAAAGATGTGCATTTCTAAAATGCTGTCTGACTTTGGTCATCTGGAGAACAGCGTTTAAATTTTTTATCAAGCAGAGACAGCAGAAAGGATTCTTCACTGGAGCCAAGTCCAAGGCCCCCAATTTGGCACTGCTGCTTGCTGCCTGTGTGATCTAGAATATATCAGTCCACATCTCTGGTCCCTAAAATGACGTGGGCATGAGATCTCTAAGGTCCTTTTCTGATCACAATCTTATGATTCTGTAATTATCTAGAAATACTAGCAGTGGGTCTCCATGAAAATTTTCCTTCCAAAATGCTACATTTACTGACTTCTTCCTATTTTGTTCTGTGTCTTTCCCCTTTGCTCTGTATCGTCACCAGTAGGGAAAAGTTCTATGGAAAGCCCTGAAATAGCAACAGCCAAAAAGCCAACACGGAATCCGCTCGGCTCCACTGGGCCCAAACTCTGCCAAATACTTGTCATCAAGTCACCAGTAGGACATGGGAAGGAACCAATGCTCAGGCGGCAGCGGCTCAGACTTGTGACTTGTGTCATTAACCTCCCTAGAGAACTGAAGCCAATGAGGAAGTCACTCGAAGAGCCCCTAGAAAGCCAAAATACCAGCTAGAGCAAAAATGCCCTCTGGGGAGGCAGCCAGTTAACCGCCTGTGTCCTGACTGGGCTGAGAGCTGAAATGATGCCTGGCAGTGGCCTTTCAATCCTGCACCCCAGAACCCCCAGCTTATAGCAACTCAGAGGGCTCTTTGAAAGAACTCTTAGATCAGGCAGTTTTATCAATTGTGTGCCCTGGAATCAGTCATGGACACCACGCAAAATCTACAGGGAGTAGAATTCTGGACCTTGAAAAATGGCTCCCGGTGCTCACAGCCTCTAAACTTTTGAAAACCACTGTAATATGTTCCACATTCTGGCCCTTGAGTTCACTTACTAAACATGGAGTAAATTGCATGCTTCATATTGGACTAGATCAAGAAGAAAGTGGTTTCTGGTTCTGGGTACCTAAGAATAAGAGTTCCATTGTATTCATCCCCAACTTCATTAATAGTTGGACTCAATCCACTGGGAATAAAGGTGGCTTTAGCTCTATATGATGGTGGTTGTATACCTTCTCCTGAATCCAGTTTGCTAAAAGTTCTCATAGAATAATTATTCTTTGAAATACAGATTTATATATTACCCTAAATTTATGTTATTGCATATCTTTAAACTGACCTTGAGCAGATAGCTTTCTGCCAGTGTGAAAAGCAGAATGTGAAATGCTCTGAAATGTGAGTTGTAATTTTCATTAAGAGATTAAAAATAATCTGGTCTCTGAAGATAAGTCATCTGTAAGATAAATCACCAGTTTGCTGCATTTGGAACGCAATGCCAATGCAATTTCAGTGAAAAGCAGAAAATAAAACAGCCTTCTTTTTCATGAAGCCTGCAGTCTACAGTGGATTTTCAGTTATCAGTTCATTTTAAGTCTATTAACATGTACTAAGTACCTATGTTCTGCCAGGTTTTGTACCAGGCATTGGAACTATATGCATAAACGGATATTTAAAACACAGTGCATTAAATGAATGATAGGTATGGTGTGCTTTGAGAACAACAGAGAAGCATTTAATCTACCCTGGGATGGGGATGAGACTTCCTAAGGAGGTAATTCTATTGAGACCTTAATCTTTGAAGTAACATTAATCTCTTTATTTAACAAAGAGAAGAAAACCCAAGCTGAGAAGTTCACATGAGTACTTCTTACAAAGAGCAGAGCCTACAGTGGAATCCATATTAAGGCCAAGTCCATGCTCTTTGCAATGTCTCAGTACCAAATCTTTCTCACTTTTGCTTTTCACTAAAAAATTACTAGTGCAATGAGCTCAATCATTTTTTAAGGGTGAGAATAAATTTCTTTTCTCCTAAGCTTCTCTTCTATAAGTTTTTTCATTTTGACAGTATATTCCAGATTGAAAAATCTCACTCATCAAGAAAATATTATTGTTTGTACATCTAACAATGTTAGTTTTTCTCTATATTCCATCAGCTTGTAAAACTATTTTTTTTCCTCTGGAAATAGCAGACTTGAGTCTGAATGTTAGAAGTGAGTTAATGTTAAACTCTGACCTGTGAGGAACCACATGAACACTGACTGAATGTAAAGAATAAGGTCTCAGTTGAATATTGAATATTGTGCCAGATATGAGAGTCTTTTAGGAGAATATCCTTCATGTTGGAAAATGGGAGACTAAGAGGACTTTGCGAGCTTCATAATCTGAATTTTCTTAGCTATGAATATGAGTGTGATAGGTGGGGACAAGTAGAGAAGTTCCTCTCATTCATTGATGAAACAAGAGATGGATGACAAGGATTATAAGTAAAAGCTGAGAAATATCATAAGTCCCTTGGAACTAGAGCATATCTTTAGTTATAGTACTGAGAATAGAGTAAGGTTTGTAAGTGAGACACAGTTCAGACCTAAAGATACTCACAAACTGAAAATGAAGGGATAGAAAAAGATATTCCATGCAAATGGAAATGAAAATAAAGCTGGGGTAGCAATACTTACATCAGACAAAATAGACTTTAAAACAAAAAGTGTAACAAGAGACAAAGAAGGGTATTGCATAATGATAAAGGGAACAATCCAATAAGAGGATATAACACTTGTAAATATCTATGTGCCCAACATAACAGCACCTAAATACACAAAGCAAATATTAACAGACTTAAAAGGAGAAATTGGCGATATCATAATAATAGTGGGGAACTTTAACACCCCACTTACACCAATGGATAGATCATCCAGAGAGAAGATCAATAAGGACACATTGGCCTTAAATGACATATTAGACCAGATGGACTTAATATATGCACAACATTCCATCCAAAACCTGCAAAATACATATTCTTTTTGAATAAACATGGAACATTCTCCAGAATAGGTCACAAAATTTAAGAAGATTGAAATAATACCAAGCATCTTTTCTGACCATAATGGCGTGAAACTAGAAGAAAACTGAAAAAGTCACAAATATGTGAAGATTAAACAAAAGTACTCAACAACTATTGGGTCAACAAAGAAATCAAAGGGGATATAAAAAATATCTGGAGACAAACATAAACAAAAATATGACACACCAAAATCTATGGGATACAGCAGAAGTGACCCTAAGATGGAAATACATAGCAATACAGGCCTAATGAAAGAAACAAGAAAAATTTCAATAAGCAATCTAACATTTCACCTAAAGGAACTAGAAAAAGAAGAATAAATGAAGCCCAAAATCAGTAGAAAAAAGGACAAAATAAAAATTAGAACAGGAATAAATAAAATAGAGACTAAAAAGACAATAGAAAAGATCAATGAAACTAAGAGCTGGTTCTTTGAAAAGATAAACCAAATTAACAAACCTTTAGCTAGACTCACAAAGAAAAAAGAGAGAAAGCTTAAATAAATAAAATCAGAAACAAAAGAGGAAAAATTATAATGGATACCACAGAAATACAGTGGATTATAAGAGAATACTATGAAAAGCTATATGTCAACAAATTGGATAACCTAGAAGAAATGGATAAATTTTAGGAATTATACAACCTTCCAAGACTGAGTCAAGAAGAAATAAAGAATCTGAATAGACTGATCACTAGTAAGGAGATCAAAACAGTAGTAAAAAACCTTCTAAAAAACCAAAAGTCCAGGACCAGACAGCTTCCCCAGTGAATTCTACCAAATATTCAAAGAATATTTAATACCTATCCGTCTCAAACTCTTTCAAAAAACTGAAGAGGAGAGGATGCTTCCTAATTCATTTTATGATATCAAAACTAGACAAGGATAATGCAAAAAATGAAAATTTTGGACCAATAGTGCTGATGAACAAAAATGCAAAAATCTTCAACAAAATATTAGCAAATCAAATAAAAAGATAATACATCACAATGAAGTGGGATTCCTTCTAGTGATGAAAGGATGGTTCAACATCTGCAAATCAAACAACGTGATACATCACATTAAGAAAATGAAGAATAAAAATCATATGATCATCTCAATAGATGCAGAGAAAGCATTCAACAAGATTCAGCATACATTTATGATAAAAACTCTAAATAAAATGGGAATAGAAGGAAAGTACCTCAACATAAAAAGGCCATATATGATAAACCCACAGCTAACATCATACTCAATGGTGAAAAACTGAAAGCTATCCCACTAAGAACAGGAAAAAGACAAGGATGACCTTTTTCACCTTTCTTATTCAATATAGTATTAGAAATCCTAGCCAGAGCAATTAGGCAACAAAAAGAAATAAAAGAGGTCCAAATTAGAAAGGAGGAAGTGAAACTGTCAGTATTTGCAGATGACATGATTTTATATATATAAAACCCTAAGGAATCCACCAAAAAACCATTAGAAATAATAAACAAATACTTTAGTAAAGTTTCAGGGTACAAAATCAAAATATATCTTTCTACATACTAACAACAAAGTAGTAGAAAGGGAAATTAAGAATACAATACCATTTACAATTACAACAAAAGAATAAAATACCTAGGAATAAATTTAACCAAGGCAGTAAAAGACCTGTAAACTGAAAAACTATAAAACGTTGAAAGAAACAAGGGATACACAAAGAAATAGAAAGATATTCCATGATCATAGATTGGAAGAATTAACATAGTTAAAATGTCCATGTCTAGTTAAAATGTGTACAGATTCAATGCAATCTCTATTAAAGTCCCAACAGCATTTTTCATAGAAATTGAACAAAGAATCCTCAAGTTTATGTGGAACAACAAAAGACCCTGAAGAGCAAAAGAGATCCTGAGGAGAAAGAACAAAGCTGGAGCATCATACTCCCTGATTTCAAAGTATGCTACAAAGCTGTTGTAATCAAAACAGCATGGTACTGGCAGAAAAGCAGACACACAGATCAGTGGAACAGAAGTGAGAGCCCAGAAATAAACTTACATATTTATGGACAGCTATTCTTTGACAAAGCAGTCAAGAACACACAATGGAGAAAGGAAAGTCTCTCCAATCAGTGGTGTTGGGGAAACTGGACAGCCACATGAAAATGAATGAAAATGGACCATTATCTCACACCTATACACAAAAATTAACTCAAAATGGATTAAAGATTGAATGTAAGACCTGAAACCATAAAACTCCTAGAAGAAAACATAGGCAGTACATGGTCTTTGACATTGGTCTTTACAGTATCTTTTCAAGTATGTCTCCTCAGGCAAGGGAAACAAAAGAAAAAAATAAACAAATGGAACTACATCAGACTGAAAAGCTCTGCAAGGCAAAAGAAACCATCAACAAAGCAAAATGATGACTTACCAATTAGGAGAAAATATTTGCAAATCATATATCTGATAAGGGGTTAATATCCAAAATATGTAAAGAACTCATACAACTTAACAACAATAAACCAAACAACCTGATTAAAAAATGGGCAGAGGATCTGAACAGATGTTTTTCCAAAGAAGACATACAGATGGCCAAGAGGCATATGAAAAGACGTTCAACATCACTAATTATGAGGGAAATGCAAATCAAAACCACAATGAGATATCACCACATGCCTGTCAGAATGGCTATTAATAAAAAGACAAGAAATAACAAGTGTTGGAGAAGATGTGGAGAAAAGGGAACCCTCGTACACTGCTGATGGGAATGTAAACTTGTGCTGCTACTATGGAAAATAGTATGGAGATTCTTCAAAAAATTAAAAATAGAACTACTGTATGATCCAGCTATTCCATGTCTGGGTATTTATCCAAAGGACAAAAACGCTAATTCAGAAAGATATATGCACCCCTATGTTCATTGCAGCATTATTTGCAATAGTCAAGACTTGAAAACAACCTAAGCGCCCATCGACAAATGAATAAAGAAGATGTGCTATATTTATACAACAGAATACTACTCAGCCATAAAATGATGAAATCTTGCCATTTGTGACAACATAGATGGACCCTGAGGGTATTATGCTAAGAGAAATAAGTCAGACAGAGAAAGCTAAATACTGAATAACTTCACTCATATGTGGAAGATAAAAACAGACAACAATAAACAAACACAGGAACAGAACAGATTGGTGGTTATCAGAGGGGAAGGGGATGGGGGGAGGGCGAAAGGAGTAAAAGGGCACATTTGTACGTTGACAGATAGCAACTAGACTTTTGGTGGTGAACATGGTGTAGTCTATGCAGAAGTCGAAATATAATGATACACACTTGAAATTTATATAATGTTATAAACCAATGGTATCTCAACAAAAAAGGAATAAAAATTAAAAATTTTAAAAAGGTTTGCAGAAAAGAAGAAACGAATAAAGTTTGGAAGAATCAGAAACACACTATATGCAGGCTAGTGGTTTTCAGATAGTGGCTTATAAATGCTGCTGCTCTAGGACTTACAAGGGAAATGGGACAAAACTACAAACCGTAGGCGGAATTTATGCGTGCACGGTGACTGGAGAACAGTGTGTTGGAAACACACTGCAGTCTTCGGGGAATTTCTAATTGGACATACAGCAAACCACAGGTCTAAACTAAAGAGAGCTGAGTAACCCTGGGAACTATCAATGTTTCCATTTTTGCCAATGTTGAAGAAATGTTGGAGAACTGGTATCTGGTAGTTTTAACTAACATACTCTTGGATTACAAATGAGATAATTAACCTCTGTCAATCACTGATCTTTTTACTATCTCTATAGTTTTGGTTTTTCCACAATTTCATATAGTTGGAATCAGTATGTAGCCCTTTCACACTGGCTTCTTTCACTGAGAAATATGCATTTAAGTTTCCTTCATGTCTTTTCTTGGGTTGATAGCTCATTTCCTTTTTAGCTCTGAATAATATTCCATTGTATGGCTGTACCATAGTTTGTTTATCCATTCACCTATGGAAGGATATCATGGTTGCTCCTAAGTTTTGGCAATTATGAATAAAGCTGCAATAATCATTTGTGTACAGGTTTTCACGTGGACATCAGTTTTCAACTTGTTTGAGTATACACCAAGGAGTGCAATTGCTGATATGTATGTTAAGAGTATGTTTAGTTTTGCAAGAAACTGTCAAACTGTCTTCCAAAGTGGCTGTACCATTTTGCATTCCCACCAGTAATGAGTAAGAGCTCCTGCTGCTCCACATGCTTGCCAGCATTTAGTGTTTTCAGTGTTTCGTGTCTCAGTCATTCTAAGATGTGTGCAGTGGTATCTTATTATTGCTAAATTTGTAAACCCCTAATGACATACGGTGTTGAGCGTCTTTTCAAATGCTTATTTACCATCTGTATATATTATTTGGTGATGTGTGTATTCAGTTCTTTTGCTCATTTTTAATTGGTTGGTTTTTTCATTATTGAGATTGAGTTTTAAGAGCTTTTTATATATGTTGGATACAAAATCTTTTTCAGATAAATGTTTTGCAAATATTTTCTCCAGTCCGTGGTTTATATTCCCATTCTCTTAAAAGCATCTTTTGCAGAGTAGGAGTTTTTCATTTTATTGAAATCCAAATTAACAATTTTTCTTTCATAGATTGTGCTGGTGGCATTATACAAATAGGCCAAAGAGGGCCCCTGTGTTTTGGCTTAACGTGGCTCCCATGTTATTTCTTCTTCACATCAGACTAGGACGATTAGCCCAAAGCCCACTGGCACCAAACTCAAATTCTTATACATCCAATTGCTTTAAATATAATCCAAATAAATATTCTTATCCATTTAGAGCCTGCCTGCTTTACACACCCTGTGAAACCACGTCCAACATCTGCTAACCATAACTAAGAAGACCCTGTAGCTATGAAAGACCAGACTCTGCTGCTGTCCTTTGGAGCTCTCTGACCCAGAGGCGCCCCACCCTGCTGCTGAGCAACATCACCCAGACACACAGCCACCTCTCTCATAGCCTCCTTTCCCCCAGGAGATCCCCTGTCCTACTTCCTTTCTGGGGATGGCCTTGTGCCACTGTCTCTGGAAAGTCCCTTGTTGGGAAGGACTTCCTTTCTCATGAACCCTGTCTAATAAAGCTTCTTGTGTGTTGCTGCCTCTTGTGGGCCTGTCTCTTCCTTCATCAACCCCAAATCTTCAAATGTACCACAGTGTCTATCCAAAAACTCATTGCCAGACTCAATGGCACCTGGATCGTCTCCTGTATTATCTTCTAGAAGTTTATAAGTTTGCATTTTACATTTAGGTCTATGATCCATTTTAAGTTAATTTTTGTGAAAGTTGTACGTAGGGTCTGTGTCTAGACTAATTTTTTTGCATGTAGGTTTCCAGTTTTTCTAGTATTCTTTGTTGAAAAGATTACCCTTTCTTCACTGAATTGTCTTTACTGTTTCATCAAAGATCAGTTGACTATATTTGTGTAGGTTTATTTCTGGGCTCTCTCTTCTGTTCCATTCATCTGTTTGTCTACTCTTTCACCAAGACCACACTGTCTTGATTGCTGTAGCTTTATAGTAAATCTTTTTTTTCTCCTCAAAGCCCCAGGACATAGTTGTAAATCCTAGTCGTAAGTAATTCCAATTCTTCTATGTGGGATCCACCACAGCATGGCTTGATGAGCAGTGTGTAGGTCCATGCCCAGGATCTGAACCAGCGAACTCCCGGCCACTGGAGCAGAGTGCACGAATTTAACCACTCAGCCAAGGAGCTGGCCTATAGTAAGTCTTGAAGTCAGGTAGTGTCAATGCTGTGTCTTTGTTCTTTTCTGGTATTCTCTTGGCTCTTCTGGGTCTTTTGTCTCTCCATATAAACTTCACAATCAGTTTGTCAATATCCACAAAATAAGTTGCTGGGATTGCAGTATACTTTTGTCAACATGTCTCATAACATTCTTAACCAAGCAATCACTGCTCTAGATAGGTCTAATAGTTTTCCAGTTAATTCTCTTGGATTTTCCTGTCTCCTTTCTAATATTAACAGCTCTTTTTTCCATTTCTTTGTATTGGCTACCCCTTCCAGAACAATATTAAATACAGGTTGCACTTGTAGGCATCCTTACCTTTCTTCTCTATTTGATAATAATGCTTATTATTTCTCCTGTAAGTTTGACATTGCTGTTATTTTTTTAAAAAAAATCTTTATCAGTTTTCTTTTTTTTTTTTTTAAGGGAAGGAGTATTTTTAAAGTATGCTTTTTTGGTGAGGAAGATTGACCTTGAGCTAACATCTGTTGCTAATCTTCCTCTTTTTTTTAAATCTTTCCTCCCCGAAGCCTCAGTACATAGTTGTATATCCTAGTTGTAGGTCATTCAAGTTCTTGTATGTGGGATGCTGGCACAGTATGGCTTGGTGAGTGGTGTGTAGGTCCACACCCAGGATCCGCCAGTGAACCCCAGGCCACCGAAGACGGGCATGTGAACTTAACCACTTGGCCACGGGGCTGGCCCCTGCTCTTAGTTTTAGACAGACTTTTTATCCTATTTTGTCAGTAAGTTGCTTTTTGTGCTTTCCTGAAATTGTTTTTCTTAATCTCATCTAATAGATGTTGCTGTTTACCAAGTGCTGGTTTTGCATCCCTCACAATGACTGTTCGATTTATTTATGTTGTCATTTTAAAATAATGATATATATCAATTTATTTTTTAATCTTGAATCTCCTTGAATTACTAATTTGAGGCTTTCTTGAATTTATCTTGGGGATTCTTTATTTTAGTATACCCAGGATTTAACTTGTTAATGTTTTATTTAATTTTTTGCGCTTATATTCACAAGTGAGATTGGAGGTAGTTTTATCTTTTTTAAATAATCTCCGTCTCTCTATATACTTTCAAGTAGTTTAAACAGTACTAGAATTTTTTTATTTCTTGACAGTTTGTGAAACATTGTCTATGAAACTGTCAGGACTTGACGCTTTTGTTAGTCTGTGATGGAACTCTTCCAATTTATTGTCTGATGACTGTCTATTCAGGATTTTAAAACGTGAGTTTGTATTTAATATTGGGCATTTGTGTTTTCTGAGAAGATTACCCATTTCGACATTATTTTCAAATATTTAAAAAGTGATATATAGAATCATCTCATAGTTAAGAAAATCTCTGATCTGTTTTTACATCTTCTTACTCTTTCTACTGCTGTGTTTTCTTTCTCTTTTGCTCATTAGATTTCTCAAGTACCGGATTTTGAACTTGTGTTATTAAAATCAATTTTACTACTTTTTTCCTTTTATATTCATTATCATAAGTCTTTCCTTCTGCTTAAGTAGGTTTCTATTTCATTTATTTTGATATCTTAAGTTGAATGACCAGTTCACTAACATTCATTAGTTTGTTTAATAAGAAAAGCACCAAAAACTATAAAGTTTCTTCTAATACAATTTATTCATAGCATTTAATTTTTTATATATAATGTTCTCCTTGTGATTGATTTCTTTTTCAAAATACATGAAGAAAGTGAATGCTTTGTAGCAAAATGAAAAAAGTAAAAACCAAACAAATCACTCATAGTTCCACCAGATAGAATAACATCTGCTATTTTGCTTTGACAACAAAATTGGCTGAAATGCCTGAATGTCAAAACCCTTAATGAACAGAGATAAAAGGGAAAACTGGGAGAAAATGTTTGCAACATATATAAGGAAGTTTAAAACCAGCTCCTGTAAAACTTTAAGGAAAAGTGGAGAAATAGGTGGAGGGCCTGATCAGGGGCTTCAAAAAAGAAAAAGCTGTGTTGGCCTAAAACACACTTTAAAAGATCAATCTCATCTAGTAAACAAAGTATAAATTAAAGTCACAATGAAAAATCTTTTTTGCTTATAAATTAGCAAAGATTTTTTCTCCTTTAGTTGCAGTCTCCAAAGTTGGCAAAGTGGTGGGGAAATTGGCTCTCTCATCATTTTGGTAAAAACTGAAAACAAGTGTAAAAAGCCTTAAAACTGGGTATTTCCTAAGAAAATAACTACCAATGTGCCAAAGATGTAGCTACAAAGATGTTTACTTCAGCTAAAAATCACAAACAACCTGAATGTTAAAGAAATGACTTAACTATGGTAACGTAAATGAATGGATTAGACGGCTACTACAAATGACACACAGAAAATATTTATGGAAAGGGAAGAATTGTATGATATATTGATGTATAAAAATTCAGTTTACAACCTTATATTTATTGCATGATCTCATTTTGGAAATATAAAGATATGTGACTGATTTGCATTTGAAAATACTTGTGCACACATATATTGTGGGTAATTTTTATTCTCCTCCTTCTCTTCATCTTTCTCCTCCTCTTTCTTTGCTTATTATAAAATTTATGAAAAAGCAAAAATTAGGGTGTGTAAAAATTGCCCATAAAGTCTTCCAAAAAATATTTTCCTAAATATTCCAGGCTTTTGTTGCTGTTGTTATATATGGTTTGTTTTTTGTTTTTCAAAGACTTTATTCTTTTAGAGCGGTGTTATGTTCATAGCAAAATTAAGAGGAAAGGACAGAGATTTCCCATAGGCTCCCTGCCCCTGCACATGCGCAGCCCTCCCTATTGACAACAGCTCCCACCAGAGCGGTACATTTGTTACAACTGTGAGATTTATTCCAGCCTTCTTCACACAATATCATTCGTTGCACCTTCAGATTTGGCAAATAGAAAGTCATTGCGATTATTTCTACCAGACACATATCAGAGGAATGAGGAGAGCAGAGTCTGTTGGAAGTGAGTAGAGGTCTGAACCCACAAGGGTATCCAGACCCAAGGGCAGACAACTATTTAAAAAAGTGTAATAATAAAATATAAAAGTATAGAATCATTAATGGAGGGGAGCTCCTTGAAGGCAAAAGTAGTCCTCACTTGTTGCCTAATACAATTCTTGTCTCATTAAATGTTGAATTGGTTTAAACTGATTTCATAAATAGCTCTTTCAAAAGACTTAATCTACCTGAGGGCAGACAACATTTCAACTTTTTTATATCCTTCCAAAATATCTGCCATCTTTTCTTTTTTTAACGAGTGCGTGTATTTTTCATTGAATGTTTTATTGATATGATAGTAGATTTCCTTGAAGATGTAAGAAATAGTACAGAGATCCCATATACACTTTACTCAGTTTCGCCCAATGGTAACATTTCGCAAAATGATAGTATAATATCACAGCCAGGATACTGACTTACACATAATTCCCGGTCTAATTCAGATTTCCTCGGCTTTACTTGTACTACTCATTTGTGCATGTCTGTGTTTTCTGCAATTTTATCATATATTAAGTTCAGCTGTCCACAGCCACAGTCAAAATACTGAACCATCACCATGAAGATCCTTCACATTTCTCTTTTGTAAAAACACCACCTCCCTCCTGCCACCTATCATATGCCCCCAGTACCACACACTGAAAACCACTAATTTGTGCTCCATTTCTAAAATTTTGTCATTTCAAAAACTGTTATGTAAATGGAATCGTGCAGTATCTAACCTTTTCGAATTGACTTTTTTCCCCTCAGCACAATTCCCTGGAGATTTTCTAAGTTGCGTGTGCATAAATAGTTCATTCTTTTAATTGCTGAGGAGTATTCCATGGTATGGATGTAGCACAGTTTGTTTAACAATTTACCCGTAGAAGGATGTTTGGATGGATTCCAGTTTTTGGCCATCATGAATAAAGTGCTATGAATATTTGTGTACATGTTACTTGGGAAAACATAGTTTTTCATTTCTCTGGGGTAAATGCCCAAGACTACCACTGCTAGGTCATAAGGTAATTGCATTTTCAGTCTTGTAAGAAACTCCCAAACTGTTTTTTAGGATGGCTGTGCCATTTTACATTCCCACCGGCAATGCATGAGTGATCCAGCTCCTCCATATTCTCACTAGCATTTGGTGTTGTCACTATTTTTTATTTTAGCCACTCTGATAGGTATGTAGTTATATCTCATTGTAGTCTTCATTTGCATTTCCTTGATGACTAGTGATGTTGGACATCATTTGAGCTGTATATCTTCTTTAGCGTTTGTGAGTTTTGCCTATTTTCTGATTAGATTTTTTTTTTCTTTTTGCTAAAGAAGATTCGCCCTGAGCTAACATCTGTGGCCAATCCTCCTCTTGTTTTGATTGGGGAAAATTAGCCCTGAGCTAACATCTGTGCCAGTCTTCCTCTACTTTGTATGTGGGATGCTTCCACAGCATGGCTGATGAATGGAGTAGGTCCGCACCCGGGATCCAAACCCAGAATCTGGGCTGCCCAAGCAGAGTGCGCAGAACTTTAACCACTCAACAATAAGGTCAGCCCTGCCAATCTTCCTCTTTTTGTACGTGAGCCGCTGCCACAGCATGGCCACTGACGAGTGGTGTAGGTCTGTGCCCAGGAACCAAACCCAGCCACTGAAGTGGAGTGCACCAAACTTAACCACTAGGCCACCAGGCTGGCCCTTGGATTTTTTTTATATGTTGATTTTCAGAATTCTTTATATATTCTAGATATCAGTCATTTTTCAAATATGCAGTTTGCAAATATTTTCTCCCAAGAGATAGCTAGTCTTTTTATCCTCCTCATGAGGACTTTTGCATAGCAAAGGTTTTTAATTTTCATGAAATCTAATTTATCAATTTTTCCTCTTATTGATTATCCTTTTTTTTTTTTTTTTGAGAAAGATTAGCCTTGAGCTAACATCTGCCACCAATCCTCCTCTTTTTGCTGAGGAAGACTGGCCCCCAGCTAACATCTGTGCCCATCTTCCTCTGCTTTATATCTGGGATGCCCGCCACAGCATGGCTTGCCAAGCAGTGTATAGTTCCACACCTGGGATCTGAACCAGTGAACCCTGGGCTGCTGAAGTGAAATGTGTGAACTTAACTGCTGTGCCACTGGGCCAGCCCCTTGATCATCTTTTTTGTGTCAAGTATAGGAATTTTTTGCTTAGTCTTAGATCCTGAGAATTTCTTCCATTTTTTTCCTAAGGGTTTTATATTTTTACATGTTATGTTTTGTCCCTGATCCATTTTGAGTGAATATTTGTATTAGGTGTGAGATTTAGTGGAGGTTCATGTTGTTTGCCTGTAGATGCTCTGGGACCATTTGTTGAAAAGGCTATCCTTTCTTTATTGAATTGCTTTGGATCAATGTCAAAACTTAGGTGAGCATATTTATGTGGGTCTGGATTCTGGCTTCTTTATTCTGTTCCGTTGATCTATGTGTCTAACCTCCACCAACACCACAGTGTCTTAATTACTGAAGCTGTATAGTAAACCTCAATATTGGGTAGAGTGATTCCTGTACTTTATTCTTCTTTGTCAAGGTTGTTTTAGCTATGCCAGGGCCTGTACCTTTCCGTATAAATTTTAGAATAAGTTTGTCTATGGCTACAAAAATCCTTGCTGGGTTTTTGATAGAAATTGCATTAACGTATAGGCGTTTTGGGGATAACTGACATCTTTATTATGTTGAGTCTTGAACTTAATGCATCTTTCTATTTTTTTGGCTCTTGTACTTTTTCGTTTTCAGCATTCGGATCCTGTACATGTTTTATGTTTATACCTAAGTACTTCATTTTCTGTCGAGCAATTGTAAACGGCATTGTGTTTTACATTTTGTATCTTTATGTTCATTTTAAGTGTTAGAAACAAGATTGACTTTTTTCAGTTCACCTTTTATTCAGAAACCTTGCTGAACTGACTTATTAGGTCTATATTTGTGTGTGTGTGTGTGTGTGTGTATGTGTGTGTATGTGATTTCCCTGGGGTTTTCTATGTGGACAATCATGTCTTCTGCAAATAGAGACAGTTTTATCTCTTCCTTTCCAATCATGTGATTTTGTTTCTTTTTTCTGGATCTCCCAGTATATGTTAACTATGGGTGACGGGACATCCTGGCCTTGTTCCTGATCTCAGAGGGAAGCATTCAGTCTTTCGCCATGAAGTATGGCATTACCTGTGGGTTTTTGTAAATGCTCTTTATCCAGTTGGGATAGTTTCCCTCTGCTTCTAACCTGCAGAGAATTTTTTTCATAAATAGGTGTTGCACTTTGTCAAATGCTTTTTCTGCATCAATTGATACAATCATATACTTTTTTTCTAAAATATATGATATGGTGGGTTACACTGATTGGTTTTTGAATGTTGGATCAATCTTGCACACTTGAAATAAATACCATTAGGCCATGGTACATAATTATTTTTATACAGTGTTGGGTTCAATTTGCTAATATTTTGTCAAAGATTTGTGCAATTAAAGATTATGAGAGCTATTGATCTATAGTGTTGCCTTTTGTACTATCTTTGTCCAGTTTTGGTATTGGGGTAATCCAGGTCTCACATAGTGAGTTGGAAAGTATTCTCACCTCTTCTATTTTCTGCAAGATGTGTAAAATTTATGTTAATTCTTCTTTAAGGGTTTGGTGAAATTCTCCACTGAAATTATCAGGTCCTGGGGACTTTTCAATGTGGAATATTTTAATTACAAATTCAATTTCTTTAATGGTTATGGAGTTGATCACATTATCTGTTTTATCTTGGTTGTGTTTTAGTAGGATAATTTTTGAGGAATTCGTTCATTTTTACTCAGTTGTTAAATTTATGAATATAAAAGTTTTTGGTAGTATCCTTTTATTATCTTTTTAATGTCTGCAAGATCTGTAGGATGTACTTACTTCGTTTCTGATATTAGTGATTTATATCTTTTTAAAATTTTTTATTAGTCTTGCCAGTGATTTATCAATTTTATTGATTTTTTTGAGGAATCAGCTTTTTGCTTGATATTATCTATTATTTCCCTATTTTCAATTTCATTTATCAGCTCTTATCTTTACTATTTCATTCCAACTGCTTGCTTTGGGTTTATTTTGCTCTTCTTTTTCTAGTTTTTAGAGCTACAAATTTAGGATATTGACTTGAGATCTTCATTTCTTATGCAAGCATTTGAGCTATAAATTTCCCTCTTAGCATTGCTTTAGCTGAATATCACATATTTTGATATGTTGCATTTGCATTTTTATTTAGTTCTATGTATTTTTTATTTCCTTTAAGATGACCACTTTGACTCTGGGTTATTTAGAAGCATATTGTTTAATTTCCATGTGTTCAGAAATATTTCTTTTTTCTTTCTGTTATTGATTTCCAGTTTGATTTCACTATGGCCAGAGAATACACTCTGTATGATTTCAATTCTTTTAAATTTGTTGAGGTTGGTTCAGGTAAGATCTATCATGTTGAATGTTGCATATGAACTTGAGAAGAATATGCATTCTGTTGTTGGGTGGAGTGTTCTATACATGCCAATTAGATTCTGTTGGCCAATTGCTCAAAATTTCTATATCCTCACTGATCGTTTGTCCAATAGTTCTATTACTTGCTACAAGGGAGTATTGAGTTCCGAACTATAATTGAGGATTTTTCTTTTTCTTCTGTCAGCTCCATCAGGTTTTCCTTCAGTATTTTGAGGTTCTGTATTTTGGTGTTTATCCATTTAGGATTATTATGTCTTCTGAGTAAATTGATGCTTTTAGGATTATGAAATGTCCTTCTTTATTTCTAGTAATTTTCTTTACTCTGAAGTTCACTTTATCAAATATTAATATAGATAGTCCCACTTATTATTCTTTACTATTTTAATATTATTATTCATTATTTTATTTAAATTCTTTGCATTACGTATATTTTTGTACCCTTTCCTTTCAATCTAGCCATGTCATAAAATTTCAAATGAATTTATTTTAATAGCATATAATTGGATAATTTTTCTGAATGCTTTGAAACAATATCTGTCCTTTGATTGGTATTTAGACCTTTTATTTTTAAGTAATTATTCATATGTTAGTGCTTAAATCTGTTATTTTATTGCATGCTTTCTATTTGTTTTCTCTGTTCTCTTTTCTTGCCTTTCTGTGGGTCAGTTAAACATTTTTTAGGATTCCATCTTGATTTATGCAGTTTTTTCTTAAGATTTAATTTTTTTTACAGCAGTTTTAGGTTCATAGCAAAATTGAGACAGAGGTACAGAGATTTCCCGTATATTCCTGACCCCCATGCAAACATGGCCTCTTGTTGTCAACATTCTTCACTATAGGGTACATTTGTTACAACTGACAAGCCTACATTGACATACCATAATCACTGAAAGTCCATAGTTTACCTTAGGGTTCACTTTTGGTGTTGTACATTCTATGGGTTTGGACAAATATATGATGACATGTAAACATCATTATGCTATCATACAGAGTATTTTCATTGTATTTCATAAAACTGCTCTATGATCTGCCTATTCATCCTTCCCCTAAACTCCCTAACCACCACAGATCTTTTAACTGCTTCATAGTTTTGCCTTTTCCAGAATGTCATAGAGTTGGAATTACACAGTATGTAGCCTTTTCAGATTGGTTTCTTTCACTTAGTAATATGCATTTAAGGTCACTCTATGTTTTTTCATGGCTTGGTAGCTTATTTCTGTTTTTGTTGTTTGTTTTTGTTTTGTTTTAATATTTTAATTAATATTTGAATACCATACTCACATTTGAAGGTAATTTGACTACCCACACATTTGAACATCCAATAAAAATTTTGAATTCATATACATATTTATTATATGCCATATAGAAAGACAAAGATTTGCTATTGAATGACTCTGCTTCTTACATTTTCATTTGCTACAAATTACAATCTGGAATTTCCACTCCTCCCTCCTGCTAATGTCTTCAGTTCTAGGTAGCTCATTTCTTTTCAGCAATTTCTACTGTCTGGATGTTCCACAGTTTTGTTTAGAAGATGTTATCTTCTAAAAGTTTTATAATTTTATATTTTATGTTTAGGGCTGGGATCCATTTTTAGTCAATTTTTGTGAGGGTTATAAGGTCTGTGTCTAGATTCATTTCTTTGCATGTGGATGTCCAGTTGTTCCAGCACCATTGTTGAAAAGACTATCTTTGCTCCATTGTATTGCCTTTGCTCCTTGTCAAACATCAGTTGACTATATTTATGTGGGTCTATTTCTAGGCTTTCTATTCTGTTTCATTGATATATTTTTATATTCTTTTGCCAATACCACACTGTCTTGACTATTATAGCTTTATAGTAGGTCTTGAAGTTGGATAGTGTCAATCCTTCAACTTTGTTCTTCTCTTTGAGTATTGTTTTGGCTGTTCTTGGTCTTTTGTCTCTCCATATAAACTTTAGAATCAGTTTGTCAATATCCAAAAAATACTGTTGAGATTTTGATTGGGATTGCAGTGAATCTAAGATCAAGTTTGGAAGAACATATATGTTGATAATATTGGGTCTTCTTATACATGAACATGAAATGTTTCTCCATTTATTTGGTTCTTTTTTGATTTTGTTCATCAGAGTTTTGTAGTTTTCCTCATAGGATCTTGTACGTATTTAGTTAGATAACCTTAAGTATTTCATTTGGGATGGTGCTAATACAAATGCTAATGTGTTTTTAATTTCAAATTCCACTTGTCCACTGCTGGTAACTAGGAAAAGGATTGACCTTTGTATATTGCCATTATTTTCTGCAAACTTGCTACAATCGCTTATTAGTTTCAGGAGTTTTCTGTCAATTCTTTTGGACTTTCTACATAGAGGGTCAAGTAATCTGTGAATAAAGTCAATTTTATGTCTTCCTTCACAATCTGTATACCTTTTCTTTACTTTTCTTGGCTTATTGCATTTAGCAAGGACTTTCAGTACAATGCTGAAAAGGAGTGGATAGTCTTGTACGTGATCTTAGTGAAAAGCATCAAGTTTCTCACCATTAAATATAGTGTTAGCTGTATGGTTTTTGTATATATTCTTTATTAAGTTGAAAAAATTTCTCTTTATTTCTACTTTACTGAGAGTTTTTATCATGAATGTGTGTTGGATTTTGTCAAATGCTTTGTTCTGCAACTATTGATATGATTATAAGATTTTTATTTAGCTTTAGCTTTAGCTTGTTGATAAGAGGGGATGGATTACATTAATTGATTTTTGAATGTTGGATCAGCCTTGCATATGTGGAGTAAATCCCATTTGGTCATGGTGTACAATTATATTTTATATGTTACTAGAATCTACTTGCAAATATTTTATTGGGTATTTCTGCATCTACATTCATGAGCGATATTGGTTGATAGTTTTCTAATTTTTTTTGTAATATCTTTGTCTGGTTTTGGTTTTAGGGTAATAGTGGCCTCACAGAATGAGTTAGGAGGTATTTCCTCTGTTTCTATCCTCTGAAATAGATTGTAGAGAATAGGTGAAATTTCTGCCTTAAACGTTTGGTAGAATTCACCAGTGGACCCATCTAGCCTGGTGCTTAATGTTTTGGAACATTAGTAATTATTAATTAGATTTCTTTACTATATATAAGCATATTCATTTTGTCTATTTCTTCTTGTGTGAGTATTGACAGATTTGTTTTTCAAGGAATTGGTCCATTTCATCTAGTTTATCAAATTTGTGGGCACAGAGTTGTTCATGGTATTCTTTTCTTTTTATTGTGGTAACATTGGTTTATAACATTATATAAGTTTCAGGTGTACGTCATTATATTTCTATTCCTGTGTAGATTACATCGTGTTTACTACACAAAGGCTAATTACAATCCATCACCACACATGTGTGCCTAATCACCTCTTTCCCCCTCTCTCCTCTCCCTTCCCCTCTGGTAACCACCAGTTGAATCTCTCTCCCTGGGTGATTGTTTGTTGTTGTTTTTATCTTCGACTTATGAGTGACATCATACAGTATTTGACTTTCTCCCTCTGACTTATTTTGCTAAGCATAATGCCCTCAAGGTCCGTCCATGTTGTCACAAATGGGCAGATGTCGTAATTTCTTATGGCTGAGTAGTATTCCGTTGTGTATATATACCACATCTTCTTTGTCCATTCGTCCCTTGATGGGCACCTAGGCTGCTTCCAAGTCTTAGCTATTGTGAATAATGCTGCATTGAACATAGGGGTGCATGTATCTTTACACATTCATGTTTTCATGTTCTTTGGATAAATACCTAGCAGTGGAATAGCTGGATCATACAATAGTTCTATTTTTAATTTTTTGAGGACTCTCCATACTGTTTTCTATAGTGGCTGCACCAGTTTGCACTCCCACCAGCAGTGTATGAGAGTTCACTTCTCTCCACATCCTCTCCAACACTTGTTGTTTCCTGTCTTGTTAATTATAGCCATTCTGATGGGCATGAGGTGATATCTCCTTGTAGTTTTGATTTGCATTTCCCTTATAGTTAATGATGTTGAACATCCTTTCATGTATCTGTTGGCCTTCTGTATATCTTCTTTGGAGAAATGTCTGTTAGGATCTTTTGCCCAGTTTTTAATTGGGTTGTTAGTTTTTCTGTTGTTCACATGTATGAGTTCTTTCTATATTTTGGAGATTAACCCCTTAACAGATACATGGTTTGCAAATATCTTCTCCCAATTGCTAGGTTGACTTTTCCTTTTGTTGATGTTTTCCTTTGCTGTGCAGAAGCTTTTTAGTTTGATGTAGTCCCATTTGTTTTATTTTTTCTATTGTTTCTCTTGCCCAGTCAGACATGGCACTTGAAAATATGCTGCTAAGACCAATGTCAAAGAGCGTACTGCCTATGTTTTCTTCTAGAAGTTTCCTGGTTTCAGCTCTTACATTCAAGTCTTTAATCCATTTTGAGTTAATTTTTGTGTATGGTGTAAGATAGTGGTCTACTTTCATTCTTTTGTATGTGGCTGTCCAGTTTTCCCAACACCATTTATTGAAGAGACTTTCCTTTCTCCATTGCATGTTCTTGGTTCCATTGTCAAAAATTAGCTGTCCACAGATGTGTGGGTTTATTTCTGGGCTCTAGATTCTGTTTCATTGATCTCTGTTTCTTTTTTTTGTGCCACTTTCATGCTGTTTTGGTGACTATAGCTTTGTAGTATATTTTGAAATCAGAGAGTGTGATACCTCTAGCTTTGTTCTTTTTTCTCAGGATTCCTTTAGTTATTTGTGGTCTTTTGCTGTTCCATATAAATTTGAGGATTCTTTGTCCTTTTTCTGTGAAAATTGTTGTTGGAACTTTGATAGGGATTGCGTTGAATCTGTAGATTGCTTTAGGAAGTATGGACATTTTAACTGTTAATTCTTCCAATCAAAGACTGCAGAATATCTTTCCATTTCTTTGTGTCTTCAATTTCTTTCAACAATGTTTTACAGTTTTCAGTGTGAGATCTTTCACCTCTTTGGTTAAATTTTTTCCTAGGTATTCTATTTTTTTTTGTTGCAATTGTAAATGGGATTGTATTCTTAATTTCTCTTTCTGCTACTTTGTTGTTAGTGTACAGAAATGCAACTGATTTTTATATGTTGATTTTGTATCCTGCAAATTCACCGTATTCATTTATTATTTCTAAAAGTTTTTTGGTGGATTCTCTAGGGTCTTCTATATACAAAATCACGTCATCTGCAAATAGTGACAGTTTCACTTCCCATATTCTAATTAGGATTACTTTTATTTCTTTTTCTTGTCTGATTGCTCTAGCTAGGACTTACAGTGCTATGTTAAATAAGAGTGGTGACAGTGGGCATCCTTGTCTGGTTCCTGTTCTTAAAGGGATAACTTTCAGTTTTCTCCATTGAGAATATTAGCATTGGGTTTGTCATACATGGCCTTTGTTATGTTGAGGTACTTTCCTTCTATATGCATTTTATTAAGAGTCTTTATCATAAGTGGATACTGTATCTTGTCAAATTCTCTCTCTGCATCTATTGAGATGATCCTGTGATTTTTATTCTTCATTTTGTTAATGTGATGTATCACATTGATTGATTTGCTGATGTTGAATCATCATTGCATCCCTGGAATAAATCCCACTTCATCATGGTGTATGATCATTTTAATGTATTGTTGTATTTGATTGTTGAGGATTTTTGCATCAATGTTCAACAGTCATATGGGCCTGTAATTTTCTGTTTTCATGTTATCCTTGTCTGGTTTTGGTATTAGGGTAATGTTGGCTTCATAGAATGAGTTAGGAAGCTTCCCCTCTTCTTCCATTTTTTGAAACAGTTTGAGAAGGATAGGTATTAAGTCTTCTTTGAATGTTTGGTAGAATTCACCAGGAATTCCGTCTGGTCCTGGACTCTTTAGTTATTGGGAGGTTGTTGGTTACTGTTTAGATCTCCTTACTGGTGATTGGTCTATTTAAATTCTTTATTTCTTCTTGGTTCAGTTTTGAAACATTCTATGATTCTAAGAATTTATCCATTTCTTCTAGATTATCCAATTTGTTGGTGCATAGCTTTGCATAGTATTCTCTTACAATCTTTTTAATTTCTGAGGTATTTTGTTTTAATTTCTCCTCTTTCATTTCTGATTTTATTTATTTGAGCTTTCTCTCATTTTTGCTTGATGAGTCTAGCTAAAGATTTGTCAATTTTGTTTATCTTTTCAAAGAACCAGCTCTGAGTTTCATTGATTTTTTTCTATTTTTTTTTCAGTCTCTATTACATTTATTTATGCTCTGATTTTTATTATTTCCTTCCTTCTATTGATTTTGGGCTTTGTTTGTTCTTCTTTTTGCAGTTCCTTTAGATGCATTGTTAGATTGTTCATTTGAGATTTTTCTTGTTTGTTGAAGTAGGCCTGTATTGCTATAAACTTCCCTCTCAGAACCGCTTTTGCTGTATCCCACGAATTTTGACATGTCATATTTTCGTTTTCATTTGTCTCCAGGTATTTTTTTATTTCTCCTTTGACTTCTTCATTGACCCAATCATTGTTAGATAGCATTTTGTTTAATGTCTGTATATTTGTGGTTTTCTGATTTTCCTTCTGTAGTTGATTTATAGTTTCATACTATTGTGGTCAGAAAAGATGCTTGGTATTATTTCAATCTTCTTAAATTTATTGAGATTTGTTTTGTTGCCTAACATGTGATCAATCCTGGAGAATGTTCCATGTGCATTTGGAAAGGATGTATATTCTGTGGTTTTTGGATGGAATGTTTTCTATATATCTACTAAGTCCATCTGGTCTGATGTGTCATTTAAGGCTAATGTTTCCTTATTGGTCTTCTGTTTGGATGATCAATCCATTGGTGTACGTGGAATGTTAAAGTCCTTACTATTATTGTGTTCTCTTATATATTTAGGTGCTTCTATGTTGGGTGCATAGACATTTACAAGTGTTATATCCTCTTGTTGTATTATTCCCTTTATCATTATGTAGTGCCCTTCTTTGTCTCTTGTTACAGTTTTTGTTTTAAAGTCTGTTTTGCCTGATATAAGTATTGTTACCCCAGCTTTCTTTTCATTGCCGTTTGCATGGAGTATCTTTTTCCATCTCTTCACTTTCAGTTTGTGAGTGTCTTTAGGTCTGAAGTGTGTCTTTTGTGTACAGTATATATATGGGTCTTGTTTTTTTGTCCAATCGGCCACACTATGCCTTTTGATTAGAGCATTTAGTCCATTGACAGTTAAAGTAGCTATTGATAAGTATGCACTCATTGCCATTTTGCTACTTTTTTTCTTGATGTTTTAGTAGTTCTTCTCTGCTCTTTTCTTCTTCTATTGCTCTCTTCCATTGTGGTTTGATAGCTTTCTTTAGTGTTATGTTTGAGTTCCTTTCTCTTAAGCTTTTTGTATTTATTGTAGGTTTCTGGTTTGTGATTACTGTGAGGTTCGTATATAATAACCTACAATATTTACAATATGTATAGTATATATATTGTATGTGCATATATATATAGTATATGTATTGTATATATGTTGTATATATATTATATATATATATAAATTACAATATATAGCAATCTATATTAAGTTGATTGTCTGTCTAGTTTGAGCTTTTTTCTAAAAGCTCTACTCTTTTACTCTCCTCCTACATTTTATGTTTTTGATATAATATCTAACTTCTTTGTGTGTGTGTGTGTATCCATTACCCTCTTATCATTGAAATAGGTAATTTTAGTACTTTTGTCTTTGACCTTCATGTTATCTTCATAGGTTGTTAATCTACTACCTTTACTGTATTTTTGCCTTTACCAGTGATTTTATTGCCTTTTTTTCTTGATAATTTTCTTATTCCTATTTGTGGTCTTCTCTTTCCCACTTAAATAAGTCCCTTTAGCATTTCTTGTAAAACCTGCTCCTTGGTGATAAACTCCTTTCACTTTTGCTTGTCTGGTAAATTCTTTATCTACCCTTCCATTCTGAATGATAACCTTGTCAGGTAGAGTATTCTTGGCTATATGTTTTTTCCTTTCAGCATTTTAAATATGTCATGCCACTCCCTTCTAGCCTGTAAGGTTTCTGCTGAGAAGTCAGCTGATAGCCTTATGGGGTTTCTTTTATATGTTACCTGTTGCCTTTCTCTTGCGGCTTTTAGGATTCTCTCTTTATCTTTAATTTTTGACATTTTAATTATAATGTGTCTTGGTGTGGGCCTCTTTGGGTTTATCTTGTTTGGTGCTTTCTGTGCTTCCTGTATCTGGATGTCTGTTTCCTTCATTAGGTTAGGCAAGTTTTCAGCTATTATTTCTTTAAATAGATTCTCTGCCCCTTTGTGTCTTCTTCCCCCTTCTGTGACACGTATAATACAAATGTTAGTTCACTTGATCTTGTCCCAGATGTCCTTTAGACTGTTCTCATTCTTTTTAATTCTTTTTTCTTTTATCTTTTCAACTTGAGTGATTTCCTCTAGTTTTTCTTCCAGCTCATTGATCAGTTCTTCTGTATCATTTACTCTCCTATTGGGTCCTTCTAGTGAAATTTTCATTTCCAGTACTGAGTTCTTCATTTCTGATTGCTTCTTTTTTACATTTTGCATTGCTTTGTCCACGTTCTCACTGAGTTCATCATTCTTCTCACCGTATCAGTGAGCATCCTGATGACTTTTTGTTTGAACTTTTTGTCAGGTAGATTGTTTGTGTTTCTTTAGTTTTTCTTCTGGGGTTTTGTCCTGTTCTTTCACTTGGAACATATTCCTTTATCTCTTCATTTTGCTTTTTTCTCTGTGCTTACATCTGTGTATTAGGTGGGTCAGCTACATCTTCTGATCTTGGAGAGGTGGCCTTATGTAAGAGATGCCTTATGAGTCTCAGTAGTGTGCTTCCCTCTCGTCAGCAGTTCCAGATGGTGTTCCAGGGGTGACTCCTATTGGGCTATGTGTGTCGTTCTGTTGTGGTAGGGTTGCTCTTGCTGCAGGTGCCCAGGGAGTTTAGACTGTCCCCCTGGCTGGCTGGTTGTAATTCTCAGCTGTGTGTGGTTGCTATGGACCCTTCAATCTCTTTATTGGGCTTGAGGAGCCCCAGCACAGTTGGTTGCAAGGTCTAATAGCACATTCTTGTTGCAGTTTTTTTGTTAAGTGAGTATGCCCCCAATGTGGCTGGTTGCTAGGCTCAGGGACTTACAATTGCTGTAGTCCTCAGGCCTGCAAGGCTGTTGTCAGCTCTCTCAGGATTGCAGCTGAGTGGGTCTGCCCTTAGGCATGGAAGCACCCAATTTTTTCAGGCTTTGGAAGGTGGGACTGATCCCCTATGTGGCTTTTTGAGAAGCACAAGTCTTCTGCAGCTGACAAGTCCCACAGCCCACAGAGCCACACACGCCATCAACACAGTCCTGTCCGGTGCATGTGTCCCTACCCGCTTAAGTGGACCCTGTTGCCCCACTGCAGAGGCCCCACTCACTCCACCTGTTCGTTATGCATGCCTTGCCCTGCGTAGGCTGACCCATTCACCAAGCTGTAGAGGATCCAGGCACCCAGCCTATGCAGGCTGACAAGTTACCTGACAGTTTGCTCCTGGGTGGGGCCAGTCCCTAAGGCATGCTACCTGCCCTGGCTGTGCTGGATTAAATCAGCACTCTAGTGGGTGGGGAAGACACTGGGCTAACAGGCCAGGGGAAAAACTCCAATGGTATCTGCCAGGATCTGTGTCAGCATGCCTGTACTAGGTCACAATAATGGCTGCCACTAATGTCTCAGTCCCTGGAGAGGTCTCACTTCTCACTGAGCTGCACCCAGAGCCTATCAGGTGAGTCTTTTTTCTCCAAAGGGCTGTGCACCTTCCTTTCTGGTGACTTTAGTTTGCTTTCCAAAACAGGTGAATTTGTGCATGGACCCTTTAGGAAAGGGCTCCCCCCCCCCCCCCCCCTTATGTCCCAAAGCTTCTCTGGGGGCATTCCCATTGTTGTTACTAGCCAACAAAGTATTATGAGACTCGTCCCATTGTGCTGAGTCCAAAGGATGCTTATAGCAGTAATGCTACTCCACTCAGGTCCCCCACTCCTCCAGGGAAGGCTGCATAGCTTAGGATTGTTCCCACCTGGCCATGAAGCTCTGTGGCTTGTGAAACTGGCTTTTTTCTCTCCAGAATGGAATTTCTGCCTATTTCACCTCAGACAAGACTGTCCCTTGTTGCAGGGGTTCTTTTTTTATCCAGTTTTCAGTTCTCTCAGGGGTATTGCTCCAAGAGTAGTTGTAAATTGGTTGTGTGTGTTGGAGGAGGTGAGTTCAAAGTCCACCTACACCACCATCTTGACACCTCTCTCCATGGTATTCCTTATTATCCTTTTAATGTCCATGGGTGCCATAGTGATATCCCCTCTTTCATTTCAGATATTAGTAATTTATCTCCTTTTTCTATTTCTTTTTTAGTTAGCCTTCCTAGAGGCTCATCAACTTTATTCATCTTTTCAAAGAATCAACTCTTGGTTTCATTGATTTTCTCTGTTGATTTTATGTTTTCAAATTCATTGATTTATGCTGAAATTTTTGTTATTTCTTTTCTTCTGTTTATTTTGGATTTAATTTGCTCTCTTAGTTGTAGTTTCCTAAGGTGGAAACTTAGGTTATTGATTTTAGATCTTTCTTATGTTCTAATATATGCATTCAGTGCTATACATTTTCCTCTAAGCACTGCTTTCACTGCATCCTGTGAATTTTGATAAGTTGTGTTTTCATTTTAATTTAGTTCAAAATATTTTTAAATTTCTCCTGAGATTTCTTCTTTGACCAATGTGTTGTTTAGAAGTGTGTTGTTTAATCCTCACATATCTCGGAATTTTCCAGTTATCGTTCTGTTATTGATTTCTAGTTTAATTCCATTGTGATCTGAGAGCAGACATTGTATGGTTTCTACTCTTTTAAATCTGCTGTGTTTTGTAGCCCAGAATATGGTCTATCTTGGTGAATGTTCCATGTGAATTTGAGAAAAATGTGTATTCTGCTGTTTTTGAATAAAATAGTCTATAGACGCAAATGATATCTAGTTGATTGTGGTATTGCTGAGTTCAACTATTTCCTTACTGATTTTCTGCCTGCTGGATCTGTCCATTTCTGATAGAGAAAAATTGAAGTCTCCAACTATAATAGTGGAGTCACCTATTTCGTCTTGCAGTTCTATCAGTTTCTGCCTTACGCAGTTTGACATTCTGTTGTTAGGTGTGTATACATTAAGTATTGTTTTCTGGAGGATTGACCCTTTATCAATATGTGATGCCCTTTTTTATCCTGGATAACTTTCCTTGCTTTTCATTCTGTTCTGTCTGAAATTAATATAGCTAGTCCTGTTTTCTTTTTTATTAGTGTTAGCATAGTATATTTTTCTCCATCTATTTGATTTTTAATGCATGTGTCTTTATATTAAAAGTTAATTTCTTGTAAACAACACATAGTCAGGTCTTGTTTTTTGATCTACTCTGACAATCTCTGTCTTTTAATTGGTACATTTAGACCTTTGATGTTCAAAGTCATTATTAATACAGTAGGATTAATATCTACCATTTTTATTACTATTTTATATTTGTTGCCTTTGTTTTTCCTTCCTATTTTTGTCTTCCACTCTTTTGTTAGTCTTTATGGTTTTAATTAAGCATTTTATATGATAATTTCCTCTCCTTTTTTGGAATATTAATTATATATATTTTTTTTAACATTTTTTAGGGATTCCTTGGAATTTGACAACTTGGAATTTGACAACTAATCCAAGTCCACTTTCATATAACACTATACTGCTTCACAGATAGTGTGTTGATCTCATAGTAACAAAATACTTCCAATTATTCCCTCCCATTCTTGGTATTATTGTTATCATTTATTTCACTTATATATAAGCATAATAAGCATATATATGTGCACAGAAGATATATACATAAGTATACATAGTAAGATATATTATTCCTGTTACTATTTTGAACAAATTGTTATTTGTTAGATCAATTAAAAATAAGAAAAATAAAAGTTTCTATTTTACTTTCATTTATTCCTTCTTCAATGCTCTTCCTTTCCTTATGTAAATCAAAGTTTCTGATCTATATCTTTTTCTTTCTCCCTAAAGAGCTTCTTTTAACACTTCTTGTAAGGCAGATCTACTGGCAACAAATTGCCTCAATTTTGGTTTATCTGAGAAAGTTTTTATTTCTCCTTTTTTTCATTTTTGAAGGATAATTTTCCAGGGTACAAAATTCCTGTTTGGTGGGATTTTTTTCTGTTAACACTCAGAATATTTCACTCCACTCCCTTCTTGTTTGCATCGTTTCTAAGGAGCAGTTGGATGTAATTCATATCTTTGTTCCTCTAAAGATAAGGTGTGTTTTTCCTCTGGCTCTTTCAGGATGTTTTTCTTTATTTTTGCTTTTTTGTGGTTTGAAAATGATATACCCAGGAATAGGGTTTTTTTTTGGTATTTACCCTGCTTACCCTCTCTCTTTCTTCTCCTTCTTTCATTCCCATTACAGGTAAGTTACACCTTGCATAGTTGTTCCACAGTTCTTGGATGTTTTGTTCTGCTTTTTTCCATTGTTTTTTTTTTCTGCATGCTTATCAGTTTTGGAGATTTCTATTGAGATATTCTGAAGCTCAGAGATTCTCTCCTCAGTCATGTCAATCTGCTAATAACCCATCAAAGGCATTCTTCACTTCCAATACAGTGTTTTTGATCTCTATCATTTCTTTTTGATTCTTTCTTAGAATTTCCGTCTCTTTGCTTACATTGCTCATCTGTTCTTGCATGCTGTCTACTTTATCCATTAGAGCCCTTTGCATATTAATCACACTCGTTTTAAATTCCTGGTGTGATAATTCCAACATCTCTGCCATGTCTTTTCTGATGCTTTCTCTGTCTTTTCAAACTGTGGGGACTTTTTGCCTTTTGGTAGGCCTTGCAATATTTTCTTGATTGCCAGACATGACATACAGGGTAAAAGGAACTGCTGGAAATAAACCTTTGGTAATATGGTGGTAAAGTGAGGGGGGTGGGGAAGTGTCCTATAGCCCTATGATTAGGTCTTAGGATTTTAGTGAGCCAGTGCCTCTGAACTGTGAACTTCACAAGTGTTTCTCAGTTTTTTCTCCCCCTCAAGTGGGAGAGGTTGGCTAGAGTGGGCTGGAGTTGGGCATTTCTCTTCCCCAGGTCAGTTAGGCTCTTATTAAACCCCAGCAGGTTGGGTTCTAGCTAACTAGTTTCTCCTGAGGGCAGACCTTGTTAAGAACAGAGTGCTCTGGCATATTTAGGAATGGTTCCCTTTCCTCCCCCTGCCAGTAACATAAGGGGATTTTTTCCCCAATATTTACTGTGAGACCCCGTTTGAGCTCCTGGAGGTAAATCTCCCAGAAATGTGTGGGCCTCCCTATGAAGGGGGCTTTAACTCTCAGACTTGTCTGAACCGAGCCTCCAGCAATCTGTCAGTTATGGTTCAGGTTTTCCACCCTGGCACTGGTTCCACAGCAGCATCTCCTCATAAGTCTCTGCTCCAGCAAGGCACGGCTCCTTATATTTGCCCGTCTGTCTCTCCAGTCTCAGGGGCAGTGGTTTACCCTGTGTCCTCACTTCTCTTATGGATCCTAGAAGAGTTGATTTTTCAGTCTGTCCAGCTTTTACTTGTTGTTAGGATGGTGTGGTGACTTCCAAGATCCTTATATGTGAAACTGGAAATGGAAAGTCACTATGTATAGTTTTTTTTTTAAAAAAATCTCTTTGTATAGTTTTCATAGTAGTTGCTGTGGGTATTACAAAATACATACATACATGTATATATAGTATCAACATTTTACTACTTTGAATGAAGTACAGAAACCTCCCTTCCATTTCCTTACTCCATTTTAAAATATCATTGTCTTGAGTATCTGATGATGTTATAAAGAAAATATTATTTATACAACTCACAAGGAAAAGGACAATCTACTGTATGCACTCATATTTCTGCTCTTTCTTTCTTTTTCTTCTTGATACTCCAAGATTCTTTCTTTTATCATTTTTTTCCTGTCTATTAGAAGAATTTCCTTTAGCCATTCTTTTAGGATAGGTTTTCTAACAACAAATTCTTTTAGGTTTCCTTTATCTGAGGACATCTTATTTCCCTTTCATTCTTGAAGGATAGTTTTGTGAGATGTAGAATTTGTGCTTGACAGTTCTTTTTTTCCCAGTACTTCCAAGATATTGTGCCACTTCCTTCTGGCCTCCATGGTTTCAGGTAAGAAATCTGCTGTTATTCGAATTGGTGCTCCCCAATTCATTTTTCTCCTATCTACTTTTAAGATTTTTCTTTGTCCTTAGCTTCTAAAAGTTTAATTATGATGCATGTTTGTGTGCATATCTTTGGATTATGTTTGGAGGTTGTTCAATTTGCTTCTTGGATCTATAGGTTTGTATCTTTCACCAAATTTGGGAAGTTTTTAGCCAATATTTCCTCAAATACTCTTTCAGTCTCACTCTCTTTCTCCTGTCCTTCTAGGACTCTAATGATACAAATGTTGGATCTTTTGTTATTGTCTTACTGGTGCTTGAGGCTCTGTTCAATTTTTTTTTTCTTGAGGAAGATTGTCCCTGAGGTAACATCTGTGCCAATCTTCCTATATGTTGTATGTGGGACACTGCCACAGCATGGCTTGATGAGTGGTGTGTAGGTCCAGACCTGGGATCCGAACCCACGAACCCTGGGCTGCCAAAGCAGAGCACAAGAACTTAACCACCGTGCCACCGGGCTGGCCCCCAATTTTTTTCACTGTGTTTTCTCTGTGTTGTTGTTCAGATAAAGGGGATTCTATTGATCTGTCCTCAATTCCACTTATTCTATCCTCTGTCTTCTCCACTCTACAACTAAGCCCATCCAGTGAGTTTTTTTAAATTTCTGTTATTGCAGTTTTTGATGCTATAATTTCTATTTAATTCTTTTAGTAATTTTATTTTTTTGTTGAGATTTTCTATTTTTCCATTCGTCTCAAGAGATTTTATAATTGATAGTTGAAGCATTTTTATGATGAATGCTTCAAAATCCTTGTCAGAAAATTCCAACATCTAATTCATCCCCATATTATGGCCTGTGAGTTGTCTTTTCTCAATCTAGGTATGTTTTTCTTAGTTCTTAACACAATGGATCATTTTCTTTTGTGTTCTGGACATTTTGTCTAATACATTAGAAAACTATGGTTCTGCTTACAACTTTGATTTTAGTAGGAAGTCTGCTCGTTCAGGTTTAGCATTCAGATTTCAACCTACTTTTGTGAGCTGTGGCTTCAAAGACTGTTCCTTTTCCAGAGCATTTGCAGTATTGTTTTGGTTCTCTTAGCTCATCTGGCCCCTCTGGGACTCCCTCTGGTCTCTATTGGTGCTGCCTATGGGGACAGACAGGGCTTTCCAGGTCAGGCTTCTGGTGTTTCTCTGTGGAGGAGTGCTGTGTTGAGATCCCCTCACTGGTGCTCTCTGGCATCTCTGGCGTCCTTGGGCATGGAAGGGGACTCTTGAGCTGGGGAGGTCAAAAGTCTTCTCAGGTTGGCTGCTTATTGTTGTTGCAACCCTCCAGCTGGTTCCATCTACCCCTCTGATGCCCTCTGGATAGTAGGCCTGGTCACTTGCTATGGCTGAATCCTTCCCACTGGTTCCACTTTCCAGCCCTGATGGCTTCCAGTAGGGGAAGGGATATCAGGAATATTAGGTCTGTGGGGCTCAGGGGATAAAAGAGGCTTCCCAGACTAGGTCTCCTGTGGTAAGTGGGTCTCTCTTGCCAGTTCTGCTCCACCCTCCTTGGTGTCTCTCAGCAGCACAGGCATCTGGGGCTGGCAGGTGAGAGCACTTCCCCTTGCCTTTTTTTGTTGGTGAAGCTCCCAATTGGTTTGCCTTGCTAGTGGTGTCAGGCTCACTGACATTGTCAGAGGGTCTCTCATTCAATCCAGGGAAGGAATGAGC
Organism: Equus quagga; assembly: GCF_021613505.1. Classification (NCBI taxonomy): domain Eukaryota; kingdom Metazoa; phylum Chordata; class Mammalia; order Perissodactyla; family Equidae; genus Equus; species Equus quagga. Next base: position 64,774,387 of record NC_060269.1, read on the forward strand.
CTACCGGGCTGCATTTTGTTGCTAGTTTGGGGGTGAGGATATGCTGGATCTTAATGATCCTCCTCTGTTGTGTGGGGGAGACACAAAACATCTTGCCTCTGTGCTACTCTCCCAATCCTGGGGTTCCAAACCACTCACCTTCTTCTTACCACCATTCAGAGTTCTCCTTGGTTATCTCTTGCATTATTTCTGGGGTTTATAGTTGTGCTTGGGAGGAGGAGCAGTGAGAAACAGGTCCACGCCATCTTGTCAGGACTGGAAGCCCTACCATGATGTTTTTGCTAAAACCTTAGAAATTGATTTCTGAAGAAATTTTACAAATGCAATGAGTCAGTTTCTGTGCATTATCACACCAAATAACCCCCATACAATCTAAGAATTGAATATAGTGTAGAGATACTTATCACTTTAATGTGATGAATCCTCCATAGGTTTAGGTGCAATTACAACTAGTACTGGTTTGAGAAGCAAACCTGAGAATTAAACAGAGGGAAAGCATTTTGTTCTATAGTGATGGTATATGAGGTTTCTCTCCTGATGAACATGAGAAAAATTATGCTAAATATTAACATAGACATATATCTGTTGTCTAAAGACAATATATTTAAAACAACAGAATTTCTACAAGGCTTGAAACTAAAGAACTTCATTATTAAAATTCCATCTACTTGCTAATAATATGCAAACCAGTGATGTGATGCTGTATCTGGCTCCCCTCACCCATCAGACTTAATTGTGGATGACTTTGACTCATGACTGTGTAATTTATTCTAGGCTAGAGATTTCAAAAACAAACCATCTCCATCTGTCTGTGTCTTCAGCTCTCATATAAGGAGCCCATTTATCAGCCTTCTTTATTGACTTTTTTTGGGAGAAGTGATGCAACACGTACTAGATATTCAAGTAAATTGCTGATCATCACCTTCTTTGCATGGTTCTGAATTTCAGAAAACTATATACATGTATGAGATATATCATTCTGATATATGAATAATTCATAATACCTACCAAGTGTCTCACCTCTTCAAACAGACATGCACAAACACACATATGCAATCTTATTGGCTTTTATTGATTTAGAAATGAGAATTCATTAACAGGCTATTTTTGATATTCCTTAACTGATGATTTAGTTTAATTATTGTTATGATATATGATGGTATTTATGCATAGACTATTTGGACATTTTATATTTGTGTCAATTAAAATTTTTTCAGCACACCTTTGCATTACTGATCTTGTTTTGTTCATTTCACAACTATGCTTCATAAAGTACCTTCATTTTTGCAGATGTGCAAAGTGAAGAGAGGTATAGCACTTACTTTTTCTAAGGTCAGTTAACTTTTAGCAGCCCTGATACCAGAATATAGATCTTCTGACTCCAGGCTTTTTGCAGTAAATATCAATCCTTCTGTGACTAAAGTCCAAACACAGGACTCCAAACACAGAAAACATGGAGCGGAATACAAAAGGAGTCATTTCATGCTGCATTTGGAGGTGTCATCTGGACCCACGAAACATTGCTAATTACCAACCTGGTATTAGTTTACTTATCTGTGTCTAGTCTATGACTAAACATCATTCATCCCATACTGATTAATTCTGATATGAATCAGATAATTTCATCATTGGCCAAAAGTCATGCATTAGCCATACCTCTGTGGACAGTCTTCTACCCCATATATCCCATATACAGAGACAATTTGTTGTTAGTTTTCTAAAAAATTGTGATTCATAGAATTGCAATTTAAAAATTGCCAAAAATGCATAGAATGATTATTCCATAGCAAATGATGTTAGACTCATTATATACCAATTAATCTAACTTCCATTCAGAATCCTGTGCAGAACAGGAGGCTGAATTTAGGACTCAATTTGTCATATGCTCACAAATTTAACTGGAGAATGCATCTCCACTTTGCATGAACAATATAATCTTCTTTGTTTATTTCAATATGTTGCGTTATTTGTTTTATTGTAAAAATGGTCCACTCACAAGGTTTTAAAATAATTGAATCTATTGTTCGTTTCCCCTGATGTATTAATATTTTCTTTGCATGGTGCTTTAGAAAATATATGACCTAGAAAGCAGCTTAATTCTTGTCACAGCTGCAACCTTACTGAGGCAGAAAATTTGGCATTTATATAAAATGAAAACATCTCTAATACTTTGTCCGCCCTTCTAGAATCCCCTTTGTTTAGTCACCACGTTTGGAGTGTCTAAAAAGGGAGTGCTTTCAAGAATAAGTGGATAGGAATGAGGGGATGCCGATGTGTGAATAAAATGGTGGTATAAAAGAAAATGATTTTTAACTCCCTCCTTCTGAATCTGTGGAGGTTGTCCTGACTGTTACTGATAGATGTTATGAGTCAGTCTCTGATTCTTGAATTACAATCCTGACCCCGTCCCCGACCAGGAATGCCCTGCTACATGTTGTTTCCATGGTGCTGAACTTCCCTGTCAGCACATTATTGTCTTTGCTTATTGTGTCTTCTGTATTCTCCGATAGATGTACGGGGTCAGGAACAGTGTCTACGTTGCTTCCCATTGTCACACAACACCTAGCACAATGCTGGCACAGGAGGGTCCTTAATAAATGTTTGTTCAATAAAAGAATGAAGACAATTTAAAATTTGAGCTCATTTCCAACTTCTATAATTCTTTTGTTAACAGCTTTATGAAGGTATAATTGATATACAAAAAGCTGCACATATTTAATGTATATATTTGATGAGTTTGGACGTATGCACACATCTGTGAAACCATCACCACGGTTTAGGAAATAAACATATGCATCACTTCCAAATGTTTCTTCATGCCCCGCCTTTCTTTGTGGTAAGTATACCACAGAAAATTTAAAGCCAAACTTTAACGTATGACCCTTTGCTATTACATCTTCTAAAACTACTTGTTATTGTCACTTCTTCCTCCCTACCTCCCATCTCTCTTACAAATGTTGAACAAAGTAAATCATACTTAAAATAAATGAAGTAAATGGGGAAAAAATAAAAAATAAAAATTAATAAATACACGGAAAACACTGACTAGGGCAGCCTTCTCTCATTTCCTTAAAATAACAGTCATGAGCCCCAATATTCAAGTTTTCATCATTTATCTGGCTACTCTTATGTTGAGTGACAGTTTTGGAGAAAGAGGGAGGTGGAAATTGAGTATACATGGCAGTATCATGACGCTTGTTTGATTATTTTAAATATAATTCTGATCATCTATAGAAACTATGCCCTAAACCAACTGCCTGTTTAGTCTTAATCTTCTCGACATAACAACAAGTACTCCACTTTATGGCAGGGGGTTCTTTATCTCACAGGAAGGGGTGGTGCAAAGGGGAGATGTGAATCTGCAGGGTCTGGGGTTCTGGCAGAAAGTCCTCCCTTTGGCAATGCTGGTGGGGTAAAAAAGGGCTAATTAGAGGAGTGTAGATGCTGAAACTGAAGGAGTAGGGAAAATCAAAATCCAGGCAGTTGTGTCATGGTCCAAAATTCCAGCAGGAAATACAGAAGTGGCCAAGTTGAATGATTTCAAGGAAACAATTAAGACAGGAGTATTAAGGAGATGAAAGTAAGCACAACTGAGTTGGGCAGTTGATAGGATGGGTCCAAAGGTGTTGGAAGCTTCCTCTGATGAGCCACCCAAGCCATAGGGCAGGCATGCTGATGCTTGTTTTAGGGTAAGAGTGGGGCAGATGAGATGCACTGATTCCATGCTGGTGGTCTGCAAGTAGCATTTTGCTTTTCTTCTCTGTAGTCCTCTTCCACAGCATTCCACAACTCCACCACCATGAGCATCTCACATGTTCTTTCTTTCTTTTTTTCTCTGCCATCTCTTTGCCCAACCTTATGAGACAGATGTCAGCCTTGGCTCTAAATCTATTCCGTTAACTGGGCTGTGAGTTCTGTTAACAAATAAGATGAGAGTAAAACAGCAAAGATGTGTGTTGGAACTTCACCGCTATGTCAATGATGTGAGTGACTTCTCTGCTGAACTGGACAATGGTTTTTAGATACTGGGAGAATATTTTCTCAAGTATTTTTGTGTTCTTTAATTGCAACATGAAACACTTTTAAGTTTAATCTGCATTTTAACATTTTCTCCATCTCTTTCTTAAGTCTCAACAATCAACAAAAAGTAAGTCAAGCCCTGATTTGCAGCATTTCCCAATTTGCGTGGTGCAATTTTCCCACCCACCATGGGTGATTTCAAGATAACAACTCAACATTCCTGAATGCAGAGTTGAGAAGAGACACACAGTAGCACACAATTATATAGTATTTCTACCTTATAGATACTTAGACATAAATAACCTAAAGAGCATAGAAAATAGTAAAACATAAAAAAAAATTAGGAAGTGATGAATTTTGAGTATTTATTACTTTTGTTTTTGATATAGTGTATTAAATTGTAGGTTTATGTAATTTAATGTTTAATAACAGCTGTGTTTAACAACTGGCTTGCAAAATTCTTGAAAATTCAACAGCTGGCTCTTACGAGCCCAGTACACACTGGTGCCAGCACACCACTCACCACCGCTCACTTTGCTTCAGCTACCCTGGCCTTCATGCTGTGCTTTGCACACAGTAAGCACTTTCCAAATTCAGGAGTTTTGCACACTCTATTCCCTGCACCTCAAATGCAGATGCCTGCATGCCTCGTCCCGGACTCTTCATTCCTTTCTCTGCTCAAATATCACCTTCTCAGTACGGTTTTCTCTAACCACCCTCATTTTCCCTCACATCCATTACTCTCTATTTCCTTTTCATGCTTTTATTACATTTTTTGTGTAACACTGATAACTACGTAAAATTCTATTTGTTTGTTTACATGTTTATTCCCTATTTACAACACTAAAATATAAGCCCAGTGAGGTCAGAGAGTTGTTCTTCACTGTAGTGCTAGTGCCTAGATCGTAGCTTACTATACAAGCTCAAAAGCTATCTGTCAAATGACTTGGGCTGGACTGTTTCTTCCCCCTCCAGGTCTTAACCAAAATTTGCCTTTGAGATTTTTTCAAGTGGGATGCTCTTCTTACTCACAAAAGGTAATCCTCAGACGACTTGTACCAGAACCACTTGGAGCGGTGTGAACACAGGGACCTCAGGGTTGAGAGGAGGAATCAGAATCCTCCTCTTTCCCCAGGGTCCCCGCTAAACTCCTGCTTCTTTGATTCTCATGTCATTGCTCTCTACCCCCTGACACCTCTCTCTTCATCGTTCCCATGGGCCTCCTGGTCACTCTACTTCAAATACTGAAGACTTTGCTTCAACATTCACGTGGATATCACCCTTCAAATACGACATCTTCTATCTTCCTTTTCATAGCATCTAACTCAATGTCTGGTGCATACTGAGCATTTGAAATGTTTCTTGAGTAATTGCATTAATGAGTTGCACCAGATTTCATCTTGGGAGTGAGCCAGTTATCTGTGGATCAGACCTGGAGGACCCTCTGGTGATTACATCAGCTAAGAGTTGTCTTCTGGACTGTGTAAGGGAAGGGAACAGGCTCATTTACCTGTCATAGGCATTTCCCTGTCACAAAAGTTAAAGTTTGTATCCTGACACAACTTTTAACCTAATATGAACTAGATACTCAAATAAATTCAATAGTTCAATTCTGATTTTCCTGGTCCCTGGACTTTGTTCTTTGATGGTGCCAATGAAGAATGCAGCCCCAAGTCAATTTCTGAACATCCTTTGTTTTGATTCTGAAACTTGTCACACAATGATGAGCAGCAGCCCCCCCATGTGCTGGGTTTCACGCCTGTGACCTGGCATTTTTTGGTTGTTTTTTTCCCCTAAACTCAAGTAGTCTCACTTGGCATTTGGAAGACTGACTCAACTATTTCAGCATCTCCTAGGCAGTAAAGACTTAAATTAATCTTAAAAAGCTAAACAGAGCTGATCTGTGAAAAATAGAGCACCTAAGAATGCCAATAAGCAACTATTTATGTTTATATTACTACAGAGCTTTGAAAAATGTTTGATATTCTGATGTATTGGGTTAGCTGGTCATTGACACCTACTACAAAAAGCACTGAGGATAGTGCATGGCGAATATTAGGCTTTCAGTAATTTTTTGTTGAATCGGTGAATATAGGTTTACAAAGTGTTCTAGTCAATAGGAAAAATACTGGAGGCATAAAAAGCATGGTTTAATCTCTTTAACTGTTGCAAATAAATATGGGGAACAGAAAATACAAAAACTGACAAAGAGATATGAAGAATCTCAGTGGCATATTGACATTTTCAGTGAGGAGAAATGCAGATGGGGAAAAAGAGATCTTGTCCAGAGAGAAGAGGGAAGAAAAGGAAGAAGGGCCTCACCCTCTTCATGGTTCGAGGAGAAACACACTCCATCTCAGAACGGGGGTTAAAATTGGCCTCCTACAGATAGCTCCTGGTGCCACATCAGCACAGAGGAGAGCAGACGTGCTGGGGGCTGGGGAGAAGGCAGGGTGGTCCGCAGTGCATCCACTATGAAAACATTCACAGCTTGCGGCTATGCCAATCCACTGGCCAGAGTTGGTCTAGATTGGTGGTGCTGGCCAGGTAGCATCAGTAGATGAAAAAGTAGCCTGCAGTGAAGGAGCAGTGACTCAACCTCAAGGCAAGAAGAGGCTCAACTCAGGTGTAACCTCAAAGAAGATCCCAATGGGACCACTAGGGAACGAGTCATGGTAACAGGGAGGGAGCCACAGAGAAAATGCTAACTGGATTCCTGGGTAAGCGGCAAGTTATTTAGCTACTGGTAGTGGAAAGGAAGGTCCCTGAGGCTCCATGGGTGCCTGATATAAGGCGGAGCGATTTGGAGATTTTCTTAGTCAGTTTGGGCTGCTACAACAAAATACCATAGACTGGTGGCTTAAGCAACAGACATTTATTTCTCACAGTTCCAGAGGCTGGGAAGTGCAAGAGAAGGGTGCCAGCACAGCAGGTTCTAGTGAGGGACCTCTTCCTCATTTGCAGATGGCCATCTTCTTGCTGTGTCCTCACTCGGCAGAGAGAGAATGGGCTCTCCTCTATTCCTCTTCATATAAGAACACTGGTCCCATCGTGGGGGCTCCACCCTCATCACTTCATGGAAAGCCGAATACCTATCAAAGATCTCCCCTCAAAATATCATCATATTGGGGGTTAGGGCTTCAACATATGACCTTTGGGGGGACACAAACATTCAGTCCATAGCAGGGAATAAAGGAAGGAATGGAATACCCCTAGGTGAGTGTTCAGAGAGAGAGGTATTTCTTGTTACGTGACCTACAGCCCCTCTTGATTTTCCCTGTGGAGACCTTCAGGTGTTAGTACCATATAGCAGACAGTATGTGATGTGGTGGCTCTGCACGTGCCCCGAGGACCCTCATGTTCCTTCAGCTTCAGGTGGGGCACTGCACCCATTAGCAGAGCCTGGTGCTGAAGAGCAGTGCCCATGGGGTAGATGTCCACTCAGGCATCCTCCATTAACCATGTGGCAGGCGCCCTTCAAGGGTACAGAGATATGGATGCAAACAAGAGCGACCGCGTTCCTTCTCTCGTGAAGCTTACACTCTAGAGAGGAGGCAGGCAGCAAGTGGGTCAATTAACATGTTAACAAGGTAACGTTGAGAAGTGACACATGCCACGAGGAAAATAAAATAGGAGGACTTGACAGAGTGACTGGGCGGGTGTGGAGGGCTGCACTTTAAATTAGGGGTGAAGAGCGGATTTGGAGGAAGTGGAATTGGAACTGGATCCGAACAACAGAAAGATTCAGGCATGCCGGGATCTGGAGGCTGATTGTCCAGGCAGGGGGCACGAAGCATTTTGTGGCAGGATAAATTGAAGGTGCTTGAGAAACAGAGAGAAGGCCAGTGTGGCTAACAGCCAGTCTGTCTCTCACCATCTGCCATGGACTGAATGTCTGTGTCCCCAGCGAATTCCTATGTTGAAGCCCCAAGCCCCAATATGATGATATTTGAAGATGGGCCTTTGGGAGGTAATAAGGGTTAGATGATGTCAATAGGAGTGAGGCCCTCATGATGGGATGGGTGCCCTTACAAGAAGAGGCACCAGAGAGTTTGCCCTCTCTGTCTCCTCACGTGCAAAGGGAAAGACTGTGTAAGCACGCACGGGAAGGAGGTCATCCACAAGCCAGGAGGAGGACTCTCACCAGGAACGGAATAGGTAGGCACCTTGACCTTGGACTTGCCAGCCTTCAGAACTGTGAGAAATAAATTTCTGTTGTTTTAAGCTAACTGGTGTTCTGCTCTGGCAGCCTGAGCTGGCTGAGACACCCTCCGAGTAACCCTGGGCAAATTAGAGGCTGAGCCTTGGTCATTTCATCCATAATATGGAAACATATAAGCAACCACATCACAGGTTGCTGGGAGAATTACATGAAATGATGCATTTGAAGTACTTAGCACAATACCTGAGACATAGTAGATGCTCAGAAGCCCTGTTATTATTAATAAATTCTGCAAGAATAAATGTAAGTGATGGCTGAGACCACTAAAACTTTTTGAGGAGTTGTTTTATTTTGTTTTGCGTTATCAAAATCATTCCTGCTGGAGGCCCACAGGGTGAGGGGAGATACCGCAGGAGTTGCGAGATCCCTGGGCTGTGGATCACAACTGTGGCTTTGGCAATGGATATGCAAATCAAGGGCCAAGGATTTCTCTGGAAAAGAAACAAATAGAAGAACGATTTGTTGAAAATGATTGGATTAGAAAAATGATCTGAAGAAGGAAAGAAGTTGAAAAAGAAGCTTCATATGCTTTTCATTGCCTTCTACTGATTTGGGTATGACACACAATCACATGAGGTGATAATAGTGTGTTCATTTGTTTCTCTTAATCAGTTGAGTTTTTATCTAGTGGAAGGAAGCTAGAAGTTCGCAGCATTATACGAGGGAAGGAAGCAGTCTGGCGTAGGGGAAAGACATCATTTCCAATAATATTTCTGTATATTTCATAGATTCTCCTTTTTATAGTTTGTAAACCCATGTTTTTAGGTAAAATATCAAGACTATCTCCAGTATAATGTGCTCTGCTGTGTAGACATTCATCCAAAAGCATCTTGCATGAGCTCTGCTGTGTGCCCCACACTCTCTAGAGCTGCTCAAAGCTCAGGAGTCCTTGTCCTCGGAACAGCAGCTGTAGAGGTGCTCCCAAAAGCAGTACAATGAGATGCAACTCCAGCCTTGTCCTGGCAGACTCAGGGCTAAGCACTGGCCGCTCAAGATGGGCAGTGAAGACTCCTTGCCAGTGATATGGTGGGCAAGTTATCCAGACTGACCCTCTTGCTGAAAACAAAGAAAAATCCTGGCTAGAATTGAGGAGAATCTCATAGCATTGATTCCCTAGGAGGACAGGAGCTTCAGGCCAAAATGCAAATGGAGGTAGCTACCTAGAGAGGCACACAGAGGACTGAGCAGCTTCAGCTCCAAAGGGTTTGCTCAACAAGATGACCTTGAGATTTGGTTTTCATGAGCACAGTGCATGGCGGACTAGGGCAAAGCCCGGGCCTGCCCAAGGTGATGGGTCTAATAGAAATCCCTCACTCTTAAAGCTGGGATCCCAAAGACCATGCCCTTGATGTGATAGTGAAGCAGAAATAAGAACATCAATATGGGTACATGGGTAAATAACAATCACTCACTTAGCTCCACAGTTATCAGCCTTAATAGCATTAGAAATTCATATCATTTCTCTGTTCAACAGCAATTTATCTCTGAGCAGATGAAGTGTCTCTTCTGACAGAGAGAAAGAGGGTATTTAAAGGAGATTAAAAATGACATCAATACATAAGAATTTGAATTTATTTGTTTCAGATTCAGGTTTAGGTATTTTGGTAAGCAAAATGCAGCGTTTCCTTTCTTGGGCACACCTTAAGCTCACTCTATTGTCATGTGACAGAGTTGTCTCCAGTGGAGTGTGAGCAAAAGTGACATGGCTCACTTCCAGATCTGGCCCATAAAAACTCCTGCACATGCTCCTCCAGCCTTTCTGCCTTTGAACTGAACAGTGATGGTGTTGTCCAGAGAGACCAAATGTGAGGACAGAAGAGTCTCCATCAGCCCAAGTGCCTGACGGCCCGTGCGTGGAGATGCCGCGCAGACCTGAACAACTAAGCTTCTGTTCTGTTAAAGCACTGACAGGTGGGGTCTAGCGGTGACTTCCGCCTGGCCTAACCTAACTAATACAGAATCCCAGCACCTGTTGTTCTGCAGATGGCCTGCGGCTCTGCAGCCCTAAATCACAAGGAAACTGGAGATTGGAGCAAAGGAGAGGAGTGACAAATCCTGAGAAAGGAAAGAGAGAAGGAGGAACACTGATGAATTTACTAGTTGTTTTCATTCATTTTATTATGAAGACATTTGCTGACTATAAAATCCACGTCGAGATGAAGAATAAAGCAAATCGTGCTAATGTCCTGTTGCTGCAATCTTAGGACATTACGAACATCTCAGTGGCCCTTCCTGATGACATCCCCTGAGAGATAAGCCCTCTCCTGACCTTTACTATAACCATTCCCCTGCTTTCCTTAGTTGTATAGACATATACATCTTCAAGCGTATTATTAATGCCTAATACTATCTTTTAAAGTTTTTAATAAATGATATTTAGCTTTACATAAGTAGAATAATTTTGTACATTGTGATGGTTAATTTTATGTCGGTTATGGGTTGCCAGATGAGACATACTGCTGGGTGCGTCTGTGAGGGTGTTTCCAGGTGAGATTAGCATTGAATCAGTTGACTCAGTAAAGCGGATTGCCCTGCCCAGTGTGGGTGGGCCTCGTCCAATAGGTTGAGGACCTGAGTAGAATAAGTTTGAGGAAGAAGGAATGTTCCACTTTTCCCCTCCTGCCTGCCTGCATGAGCTGGGACATCATTCCTCCCCTGCCCAGGACGGGGAATGACACCATTGGCTCCCCTGCTTCTCAGGCCTTCAGACTAGGACTGGAACTACGTCATTGGCTCTCCTTGGTCTCCAGCTTGCAGATGGCAAATTGTGGAACTTCTCAGCCTCCATGATCACGGGAGCCTATATATGGTAGGGAATCGATTCCCTGTAATAAATCTCATCTAATATATTTGTATACATTTCTATATACGTTCTCTTTCTCTGGGGAACCCTAATCCATATTTGGTCTTCTGTGATTGATAATTTTACTCACTTTTATGTTTGTTAAATTCATGCCTGTGGATGCATGCAGTTGTCAGTTTCATTTTTGCTGTTAAATCATATTCTATTTTGCAAATACCTAAAATTTACATATTTTTATTAAAAACCATTTAGATCCTTTCCAGTTTTTACTGTTGTAAACAATACTGCTATGAACATTCTTGTGCATGTCTCTTAGTGGACAAGAGTTCATTTTTTTTAGGTTATAAATATAAATATCATACATATTTGTTTATGTATACATACACACACATATGCATGTATATATATATATATAATATCTTATATATGTGTGTATGTATATATATATAACACCGATGGGTCGTGTATGGGTCACAAAATATATGTATGTTCAACTTTATTAAAGAAAATCAAGCTGTTTTCCACAATAGTTATACTAATTTCCAGACCCACAGCAATGTAGGAAGAGTTTCTATTGCTTTCCGTCTCTGCCAACACTTGGACCTGTCATATTTTATTTTTTTGGCCAAACTAATGAATGTGTAATGGTATGCGATTCTTGTTTTAATATGAATTTTCTTGATTACTAGTGAGGCTAGCACTTTTCCATGTATTTATTAGTCATTTGACATTCCTCTCTGTGAAGTGTGTGTAGGAGTCTCTTGACTATTTTACTATTGGGTTGTTTTCATTTTAATAATTTATAGGAGCTCTTTATATATTCTCCATGTTAATCTTTGTCCTGTTGCTACATCTTATCCCAGATTATAGCCTATCTTTTTACTCTTTAAATGCAATCTTTGATGAACAGCAGTTTTAAATTTTAATGTACTTGAATTTTGTATCTTATTTAAGAAATTTTTCTTCATATCAAAGTTAGTAGAGACTTGAGCCTTGAACCCCCACGAAAGCTGGCTTGTGAATATCAATCTTCAGATGGAGACTCCTCACTCCAGCCAAAGACTGATAAAGGCAAGTTGACCTCTGTCTTTCTTTGAAAGGTGCATTCTGCACCACTGTTCCCCATCATTTATCTACTCATGGATTTTAAGGCCCTTCAGATGTCCTCCCTCAATTAAAAGATCTCTAGTCCCCCTTTACCTCATGTGAACCCTTGAATTTATCGTCCTACCAATGGGCTTCCATCTGGCCTGCAGTTCCAGATCTGCAGGATTTGGAAGGCACCTCAAGGCAGCCATTGGCTTAATCTGCTTAACTCTCTGGATTGCACGTTACCTTTGTTTTCTACTCTGAGAATTTTTCTTATTTCTCTCCATCTCTGTCATGTATTTGACAAGAGTTTTAAATATTTTATCCAGGATTTAAAGTTGTATTCCAGTGGGAGGATTTCCCGAGGTATTTTGTGTGACTTATGGCCAGAAACAGAAGTCAAACAATACATTTTCAGACAAGAAGAAAGAACCTGGTTATCGCTGTGTGGGCAGGTTTACCAGTAAGGGAATATAAGATACAGTGGTCAAAAACAGAGCCCAATTCTTGAACACAAAAGGGAAACAAGTGAAAGCCTAAGTAGACTTTACTCTGGTTTGTCTCTGATTAGGTGGGAGTCCCCATAGAGCTCTCTCAATTCTCATCAAACCTCCTTTAAAGAAAGTTATTGGCCAGAGGATTTCCAGTGTTATTTAAATCATACAATTCCTAGCATACAATAATCATTCAGGAAACTTTTTAAATAGGAATTTTAAAATATCAATATGATCTTGTCATCTCTTTGCTTTACATACATCAATGTCTTTCCATTGTTTATGAGTTCCTTAGTATGTTAAATAAGGCCTTCCTTGTCTGTACCTTTGCATCTACTATTCTGTCCACCCGGAGCTCCATTTTTCTTCTTTTGTCCACACAATTTGCTCCTACTCATCCTTTGAGAATCTACATAAACTGTACCACTGCTGTAACAGTTTCCTTGATCATCCCGTTTTCACTCAGGCACAGATGGTCACTTCCTCCTCCTCGTTCCACTGAATGTCTATACACCAAATTGCATCCCATCAACCATATTGCTGCTACTTGTTGTGTTACTGCTTGGCTATTAAGTTCACTATAAGTTATTTGAGGACAGAACAGTATCCTAGTCAGTTCCTTATACCAGGACACTCAATTATTGTGCCTAGAACATAGAAGATGTTCAAAACTGTTGATTAAATGACCAAAGGGACTAATATAAGTTCTTAGGTTGGGAGAGTGTACATTTAAAAAATAAAATCAGGAATTCCCATTCAGTATAAAATCTGGGTAGCCTAGAATTCAGGCCCCTCTAAATTCCTGTTAAAACAACAGTGAAGCTGGAGAAAAATGAAAAATCTCATATCTCTAAAAGTTAATGACAGAATATGATGGTAATTACCACCAGCAATAAGATAGATGTAAATGGACTAAAAATAAAATGTATCTATGCCCCATGGCACTACTAGATTTTGTTTTGGGTGACACAGAATTTCTGGAAATAAAAAGCAGAAGGACATGGCACCCTGTCTGGAAATGCACCCCTTCTATTCCTACACCGAGGAGTCCTAGGGATTATACTAGAAAAAATGATATGCTAATCTCTAGCACTTTGGGCACTGATGAGATATGAGAGGAACTCTCCCATCCTCCTCTGCTTCAACACCTATCAAAGGTAGACAATCCCAGAAAACAACTCTCTGAAACTGGAGGGAAGGTTTGAGTTCCTCATAGGAGTGGGGCTCACAGTAGTGCATTTTCTATCCAATACCGTTCCCAGTAATCAAGTAAGTGTGGTTTGTATGCATGTGTGTACGGAGAGGGGAGGGTCAACAGAGCACCCTTCCCAGTGCACACAGTCATTTCCTTTGTTGGATCAGAGTAACAGAGGTCTGGAAAGTGGGGGTGAGAGAAGTTACCTATTTACTGAAGATTTCAGTTAAGAGTTTATCCATTCACTCTCCAGATAGAGATCTGAAACTGAGATGATGCCATCAAACATGGGGGTGGCTCCACTGTAATTTTTACATTCCATTTATTGATAAACATAGAGTATGTGCAGATTTTTTTTAAAGACTGTAGGTAAAAATGAAACCAACATGTATCATATGCATATTGTTTTTTTTAAAAAAGAAAGAAAACAGCATCAAGAAGACTCAGAGAAAAACACATCTCTGAAAATGAGCTACCAGAGACCTCAGAAGAAAATGACAGTTAACTGGAATCCTTAGAAAGATGAAAGAAAACATGTTCTCTAAGAGTCAGAAGGCTACAGAGAGAAAAAGAGACGTTGATAAAAAGAGAGATAAATGAAATACAAACAGGACAACCAAAAATCTGTAATTTTATTTGGAAGAATAAATATATATAAAAAGTCAAGAAATTCTTGAAAATGGAGAGTATAGAGGAGGGATTTGTTTACCAAACACTGATATATTATTGTATTAAATTGAGTTCCCTGGAAAACAGATTCTGAGGTTGAGAATAACATGTAGGAAGTTTAATAGGATGTGTCCTTAGGACCAACACCTGTGAGAGAGTAAAAAAGCAAGATTGGGCAAAGGCAGACATGGACAGGTGGTGCAGTTGCAACAGCCTACAGCATCTTCCCTCCCCCAGGTGCTGGCTGGAGCCAAGATGCTCCCTCAGAGTTGCCCAAATCGAGGCAAGGGGGCCTGATCTTTGTAGTCCTACATCGGCCAATCATGGAGTTCAAGCTGTCCTCAGGAGGGGGGCAGTTTACCTTGAGTGAGGCAACTCCCCTTAGCAGAGATTAGTCCCTGGGGAGTGACTGGAGGAATTAATGCCTCAGTCTTGAAAGGGGATCTTGGTGCTGTCCCACAGCATCCATTGAACTACAAAAGGAGAATAATTGAGACACAATGACACCGAAGTGGATTCCCACATATCCATATTCTGGAACTGAAGAGAAAGTTTAGAAACATACCCAGAATATAGAAATTGTATGTGAATCCACAATACGAGTGATTTTTACAAGTTATTAGGAGAAAGAATGTATTATTCAGTACATTTTTGGGTGACAAGGGATTAATCATTTTTACAAAATTAAAGTTATGCCCTTAGTTTGTCCTATGTTATTTAGGACATAGATTTGCTCTGTGGAGCAGAGATCTAAAAAAATCCAAAGACTTAAATAGATGGTTATTACTCTTTCACTTCACTGGAGGGAGTCTAGGAGTGGAATGGTGGCTGTAATACACTAATTGTCCACACTCCTTTTATCTGGTTGTTCCACCATCTCTAAAGAGTGGTACTTTTTAAATGTTCTAAGATATTACACAAACATGCTGCAAGCAGCAGGATGAAGGAGGAAGAGAGGAAAAACATCCTCCCATTAATAACAAGATCCAGAAATTGCATTCATCACTTCCACTCACATCCCATTGGCCAGGTCATAGGCTGCAAGGGAGGCTGAGACATGTATCTTTATTCTGAACAGCCGTGTACCTCGCTAGAAACTGGCTTTTTACTTGTATGTGAGAGAAAGTCAGCACGAATATTGGAGACGGAGACTACCTCTGTCAAACATATCATAAGCCTAAATAAATTCCAGGCGAATTAAACTTTTAGATGTAAAAAATGAAACTATAAACTACTGGCAAAAGCTTATGCAAAGGTGTGGGAAATAAACCCTCTCAAATATAGATATTAAAAGTATTATTATAATCAAGCTCGTTGATCTAGGACTTGTAGTTATTTACCCTGAGGAAAGAAACAAGGATGTGTGCAAACATTTAAGGGCAATAGGTATCACATTATCGTGCATATTAATAAAAAGTCGAGGACAACGGGAGATTGTTAAATATTCAACACTATGAGATGAGTAATTTTATATCTTTACATCTTTATGTAGAGTTGATTCAGCTCTGCAATGGGATACTACACAGTCACTAAATATTTTGTTACAAAGAATATTTGTTGTAATAAAAAATATCCAACCTATGTTACTGAGTGAAAAAATTACTAAGATGTATGTATAATATGATCCCATTTTTCTAAGGAGCATATGCGTAGATAAGAAAACGAAAAAGGTACAAGCCAAACATGTTAACAATGCTTATCACCATTTGCCTATGTACTTTTCCCAAACATTTGTGAAGTATTACTCTGTAAGCAAAAAGTAAAATTATTTAAAAGAATGGAGACTCTAAAATGTTAGTAACATTTAAGATGCATGCTGTGTAATGCATGGGACTCATGGGTGGCTCCACAGAGAGGGTGGCACTTGACGTGACTCTTGAGGGCTCGTGAGGGCCAAGTGCAATTTTATGTTTGGAAGAGGAGAGGAGCATCTATGATGGCCAAGTGTTACATCATTTGTTTTACAGAAAAATGCGATCATATTATACACACTTTACTGAATGTGCATTTCTTTCTCATAAATAACTGGAAGTATCTCCAAATTAACTGGCATAATTCTGTCATTCTTTTCAAAACTACACATCTTATAATTTTTATGTAATAGGTGTTCAGTCATTTTCTTACCGATAGATTTACTTTGTTTCCAGTTTTTCATCACTACAATGTAATGAACATTCTTATATATATTTGTTTCATTGGGATACTCCAAAGGCAGGGTTGCTGCATCAAAAGATATATGTAATTATAATGGAAATAGGAAGTGGCCAGATTGCTGTCCGAAAAGGTTATAAGGCTGCATTTCCAGGGGTCCTGGGAAAGAACACCCGCCGTCCAGGTCTCCACCAGCAATAAGAGCAGCTGTTTTTGACGGTATTATTTCCAACTTGATGAGTATAAAATGACATCTTCTTATTCTTTTAATTTGCATTTCTCTGACCTCTAGTGAATTTAGCATCTTTTCACAACGGTATTCTTGTCTACTAAATTTGCATTTCTATGTATTGTTATTTACATCTTGCTTTCCAAATTTTTATCTTTTCCTAATCCTTCTTGACACAGGGCTAGCTGATGGGTCAGTTTAGATTCTGCCCAGCCTCTGTTGACTCAGTGTCCCTGAGTACTGTTAGAATTCGCATTTTAAAACATGAAATGACTCCTCTGTATAAGTCTCTCCCTTGAGAGAGTCAGTGTGCCCTGCTCAAGCCTGATAAACTCCACGCAGGAGAAACCAAGAGAATCACTCACATCCCTCTTCTGGAGCAAAATGGGTGAACAGAACACAAATTCCCAACTCCTGAAACACCTAATGAGTTAGGTTCCTTATCAAGAAATACAGGATGCAGCTACAGGATAAACTCTCTCTAGCTGTGTCAAACACCACCTTTGAAAACAAGAACTAGCTTACAAATTAAGAATTCCCTGGGCATGACAGGCTATCAGAATGACAGACGTGACTCTGGGCCATTTCAAAGGACCTTCTGATAGGGTGGCGAGTATCTCTCTTGTTGATTAGCCCGTGTCTGTGCTTGCCACTCTAATCTAGTCCAGCCAGCTGCAGCAGCAGATGATTACCTCGTCAGTACGGAACACAGCCAACTGCTGAGGAGGCGTTGGTCACTATGCCGTCACACAGAGCAGTCGCTGAGAGCAACCCTTTCCCCTGGAGCCCTTTAATAATTAAAGCGATGTGGATTGTTCGATCTTGTCACTACAATGAAAAAAATCAAGAGACTCCAGCCTTGTTTTTATGACTAGCATCATCTGATTTTCTAAGGAGGGGTTGCAAGAGAACTAATGCCCACTAGGAATTCTCTGCTCCAGCCACCACCCAAAATCATCCATCTGCCCACTGCATCCTCATCTAGCGTTAGCCAAGAGCACAGGCTGCTCTAACTGGTTCTAACCTGTTTGCTCCAAAACAACTTTAAAAAGAGACCTCTCTGCTTCCTTTTTCAAAGCATTAATACTTTTAATACCAAAATAATTATAGAACCACAGACATTAAAGTGGAAAAGACCATCCCTGTATGCTTGACAGGTCCCCAGATAAAATCAAGAGAGATTAAATGACTTGCCCAACCACAGTTAGTCGACGTCAGGATGAAGACCCTCACATGTATGTGCTGACTACAACACGAGTATTAGAACATTCATGGATGATTTTCAGGGAACATTTGAAACCTCTCCAATTGCATGAAAATTTTATATCTTCTTTTTTTTAGGAAAGAGTCCATAGTTTTTCTCAGATTCCCAAATGAGTCCCCAGTTGAAAAGGAGTTGAGTTAACAGTGGGGGGGAAGTTCTAGGACCAGGTACCAGGAGGGGACTCTCATGAGGATCAAGGACAAGTTAGACATCTCAAACATACACAATAGGACCCAGGCAGCAGAAGGCACAGGAGTTTTGGTGGAGGAGCAAAGTGGATTATAGTTCTCTTCCAACTTTGGTTCTCTTCTCTATGTGCTCTTTTCTCTCACGAGGTGAATGTGATCCGAGAGAGCTCCGAGTCTCCTCTGTTTGGGAATTTCCTTCCTTCTTTGGTGGCCGAGGGACTCTATGGTAAGGCTCAGGGGACGGAAGCCTGGAGGAATGGCCCTGGCAGTCTCCATTCAAGGTCTCTCCTGTCCTTCTCAACTGTCACTATCCATGGTGAAGAGGAGCCAGAGGCCAGCTAGACCAGATAGGACCAGGGACAGAAGGCAGAGCTGACCGGGCCCTTGTCCAGCCCTTCCTTGACCCAAAAGAGTAGCAGGAGCTGAGACTTTCATGCTATTCAGCCCAGTTCACCAGAGCAAGAGACCAGACTGCGGTTCACGTAGAAGCCTAACTAGTAATAAGGCACGCACGTTCACCTGGAGGGCCTCTCTGTGCATCCCTCGGAGGCCCAGCTCAGGAATAAGTGGCTCCGTGGGGATATAAAACTTGGAGACTGGCCACATTCGACAGGACTAACATAATTTACTATTAATTGTCCATGGCATCTAGCTGCATTCAGGTGTCCAGCAGACATCATTAGTGGGTTGTGTGGGGAAAAGCAAACTCAGTTTAATAGCAATGCCAGGAAAACCAGATTTGCAAAGTAAGTCTGACACATATTGATGAGCACACTTTTATACACATACATGTATGTGCATATGTACACAGTCACATATTTGTGTGTGCATGTGTAAAATACTTTCCTGTGGTAAACAGGGAGAATTTTAAGCTCCCCTCCTTTAGGTGAGCCGTACCACTGGTGTTCTTCAATAATGGAAATACTCAAGAAAGAGAGACTACTTTTATATCCTCCTCTCTCATTATATCTGGTTTAATGTTCAAATGCCTAGCAAGTCAAAGAACAACGTGGTACCTCCTTCCAGTAACCAGCAAATAGTGTCTGTGGCTGTTAATCCTGTGCTAGGTCCCAGGGGTCGCATGCCCAGCAGGGCTTCAGCTCCAGTCAGCTTTGGTTTTAAAGCCACTGCATCAGTATCCTGTGCCTTAAAAGATTATTCATCTATTCTATCAGTATTTATTGAGGGTTCACTTTGAGAGAGTCCCTATTCTAAGAGCTGGAGACAGAGAGCTACCATTACTACCTTTATAGAGCTTGCATTTTGGTGGAAGGAGACAAGCAAACAGACAAGTGAAAGCAATTATGTGAGATGACAATAGCCACTATGAGAAAAAAACAGGAAAGAGAGATGGGGCTGCCACAGTAGGGAGTGATGGGGTGTGTGTGTGCCGTTTAAGATAGAGAAAGCCTCACTGAAATGGAGGCATTTGAACAAAGACCCAAAGGAGGAGAGAGTGTGCCATGTGGATGTCTAGGGAAAGAGCTCTAGGCAGAAGGAACGGCAGATGCAAAGGCCCTGAGGCAGACAGTGCATGGAAGCCAGTGTGGCTGAAGCAGAGTGACCAGAAGGTCAGAGAGGTGACAGTGGGCCACAGTCTGGCACCTGGGAGTGGAATATGATTCTGAGCTCTATCCAATTAATTTTTTTCCTGAGCTGCTGTACAAATAACTGAATTTTTTTCCAAAGAAGTGAAACATGAGAAAGGTAGTTTCTAGAAAAAAGTTCTATGGTGGTTTCCTCATAATCTCTCTCGTTTCTTTCAATTCTTATCTCCTTCAGAACTTCTTTACCTCATCAGCTGTCCACACTCCTGTTACATGGCTTAAGATTTCAGCCTTCAAACTCAAAGCTCAGGGGAGACCCAGAGGCACCTGTATGTCAACAAACTGGACCCACGTGCTGGAAAAGAAAAGTACGAGCCTTTGGCCCACTGCCAAGTCATTGAGGGAGCCGCCCCAGGACCAAGGTGGTCACTGGCTCCACGCACAGCATGGACCAGGCTCCTGTGTCTGGCATCCGGAGAAAGGCCTCTTGGCTTGTGTTCACCACCCGCTGCCAATGGCCATTACTGTACCCACTGCTGCTGTCCACACCTGGTGGCCACAAGCAAATGGGATATCAGAGCCAGTCACTACTTCTGGGATTCGTTGCTACGCCATGGTAGAATCCTGGCGAGGC
Source organism: Equus quagga (assembly GCF_021613505.1). Classification (NCBI taxonomy): domain Eukaryota; kingdom Metazoa; phylum Chordata; class Mammalia; order Perissodactyla; family Equidae; genus Equus; species Equus quagga. Next base: position 64,794,892 of record NC_060269.1, read on the forward strand.
CCACTTCCCACCTTCTTCCAGATCCGCTTGCCTCCCTCATGTCTTTGTAAACCTCGGTTTCTGGTTGAATACTGTCATCCCCTGTGACAGTTATCTGATCTAGAATCTGGGTGGTCACCAGATTGTGTTGACTCTTCCTTCTAATCACAATTTGAATCCATCTACTCCTCTCCGTGTCCCCTGCGGTGAGTATGACTCTCTGGTCATTGCTGTCCTGGCCAAATGACTCACATGGCCTCCAGCTGTCCGGCCCAGTCCATTCTCTGCAGAGTAATGAGATGGTCTTTCTAAAGGGCAAATCTAATCATATCGTTCTTAGGATAAAATCCAAAATTCTGCTTATGGTCAGCAAGGGCCCTGTGTGATTCTTTACCTCACCTGCTTCTCCAGCTTGATATGACTCACCTATCACCCTTGTGTCCTAGGTCCCAGCCATTCTGCCTTTTTTAGCTCTCAGACATGCCCGGTTACTTCCTGCCTTAGAAACTACTCTTTCAGGATCCTCTACCTGAAACACACTTCCTTGTGGCCTCCTCTCCTCTCCTCTCCTCCTCACCTGTGTGTCTCCACAGGTGTGGCGCTTCCTCAGGAGCACCCTTCTGCATACCTGACTAAGTTAGACACCCCTCCTATATGGCTTTTTAGCACCAGGAACTTTTATTTTCTGGGTGGCACTTAGCAAAATGGTCATAGATTCATTATGTGGTTGTTTATTTACTGTCTAGACTATAAACCCCATGAGTGCAAGGATTCACTCTTTCTTCTGCCTTGTGTTCCCAGCACCTGATAGAGAAAAATTTTGTTTATGATCCTTGTTAAAGATGGTAAGGCAGACATTTTTCAGGGGGATTCCTGCAATGGGGTTGGTAGCAGAGGAGAGATCAGGCTAAACTCCAAATCCAACGAGGACAACGGAGACTTAGAGGCACGCAGAGAGTGGGGTCAGCGGATGGAAACTTAGTAGGAGGGATCATCGGGGAGGGGGCATTATTGCTAGACCCGCTCAGCAGCATTCTTGCTGCAGGCGGCCGGGGTGGTCACACAGCCGGGAGAGAAGGATGAGGAGCACGATCAGATCCCGAGGGTAGGGGACTGAGGCTTAGCGGAGCCTGGGTCAAGGGCAGAGTCTTCGTCACACCTAGCACAATGCCTGGCACATAGTAGGTGGTCAATAAATATTTGTGAAGTGAATTAAGTGGCTGAGAATCTGTTGGTGGAGGAATGAGTGTGATTAGCGAAGAGAGATGCCCGCTCTAATTTTACCCCTAACATGACCACAGATAGTCAAGCTCTTCTCAAAGCCTGAAAATTGATTTTATTAATTTGAAATTTCCTTACCCACGTCTGAAGTTGAATTTTCTTTGAGTTCATTTCACTACACAGCAAAATAAAGGGCCTTGAAAAAGTATAGATTCCCACAATATAAACATAATTCTCTGAGTGATTTAAAGAAACCATAGTTATAGATTTAGAAAGCAACGTTTCCTTGTAGAAGAGTATTGCTTAAACAATGTTCCAAACTAGGCGTTTTCCTTTCTTCAAAACCAGCAGCAAAGGTTGCAAGCCTCTAACGGAAGCCTGAAATATTCGCAATTTTTCCATCAGTCACTTCAACGTTCTAGTCAGCCGAGCCAGCTGCTTTGCCCAATAAACAAGAAAGTAATGCCTCTTCCTATTTAAAATCATGGCTACAAATTTTAAAATCATTTCACGGTGTGTGGACAGCCACGTTACGCTGCAAATGTATTACTATAAAGACGCAGGGTGCCTTAAACCCATTCTGAAAACAAAGCACATTCAATCAGCTTCTGGAGATTTTTTTGTTTTGTTTTGCTTCTGCCTCCTATTTCAAGCCCTGCAAGGCTCTAGCTCACACAGCTTGTGTCCTCCTTATGGCTTCTGGGATCGATGGAAGGTCAATGGATTTACTTTGCCTTAGAAAATAAGGCACCAGTGACCTTCCATCGATCAAAACGTGATTCCCCCAAAAAGCCTAATCTTTTTCCAAAAATAAAAAGATTCCGTGACCTCTTAGAGCACTGCTTAATTCTCAGACAGAGAAACTATTCTCGCCCTTACCTAAGCTTGCCTGCATTTTCTTTTTTCTTTGGTTCCGAACTTGTACTTTTTCTTTTATTAAGCGTTGTGTGCTTGGTTTAAAAATGCATCGTGTTTTTTGTTTTTGGAAAGGAGTTGAATTTAATAAAGCTGAATATAAAAATATTTTAAATTTATTTTATAATTGTATAGTATGTCACAGTTTATGTAAATTTTAAAAACACAAAATAATACTAAGTAATGCTTATAGAACTATTCACATGAAGTAAAGGAACAAAAATACACAAGGGAACAACACACCAACTTCAGGATAGCAGAGACCTCCTAAAAGAGAAGAAAAAAGAAGAGAAGAGGATGTGCTGGTGATTGTAATTTAGCTGTAAAATTTGTAACATTCTAATGGTATGAAAAAAGGCGATTTGCAAGACTGTAAGCAAATGTGGTTAGTGGCTCCCTCCCAGAACCCAGTCTGGAAATGTGCCAGGGTGAAAGTGGCATCGATGGACCTAAGTAATTAAAGGTTGGCAGAACCCTGGGGACATCTGAAGCAGGTTGGCTTGAGAGGGAACTGCAGGCCAGATTGAAGGAGAGCTGGGAGCCACAGTAAGGGAGAAGCAGAGGGAGCGGTCTTAACTGCGCTCTTTTCTCTCTCAAATGAGCCCCAGCAGATCAGCCCCATCACTACTTGGAGGAAGAAACCCTGAGTTTTAGCAGAATGCTGGAGCTAGGGATGGGTGACATCCAAGTGAGCAGGGGGCCAGCAGGTGGGTGAGAACAGATTACACCCGAGGGAGGTGACAGCCCTCTGGCAACATGAGCTCACAGAGAAATATAACGACTGTCCAAAATTTAGCTGGAGAACCGACACAAGGTGAAGCACAGTTAATTAATTTAAAGTAAACGAGAGAAATATTCTTCGGGAGGATGTTGTAATTTGAAGCAGGAACAAAGCGTTATAAGGAAGGGGTAATTGCAAATTATTATTACAGTAAGAAATTGAGGGGCTGGCCCTGTGGCAGAGTGGTTAGAGTTCTGTGTGTTCCACCTCAGCAGCCCAGGTTCGCAGGTTCAGATCCCTGGTGTGGACATACTCCACTCATCAGCCATGCTGTGGAGGCATCCCACATACAAAGTGAGGAAGGTTGGCACAAATGTTAACTCAGGGCTAATCTTCTTCAAGCAGGAAGAAAGAAAAAAAAAGAGGAAGATTGACAACAGATGTTAGCTTAGGGCGAAACCTCCTCAGAAAAAATAAACAAATAAACAAAAACAATAAGAAACTCAGTAGACGAATTGAATATCAGAATGAATATAGGCAAAGAATGAGCTAGTAAACTGGAAAAACATGGTAAGGAATTCTCCCAGAAGATATCAAGTATGGATAAAAAGAACAAAATATAAAAGTAACGTTAAGAGGGAGGACAGAAGACGCTTCAGAAGAAGTGAATGTAATGAATGGAAAGGAGAAAATACTTGAAGAAATAATGATTAAGAATCTCCCATAATTAAAGAAAGAAGAAAGACAACAGATTGAAAGGATTTAGAAAATGTCAATAGAATAGATAAGAAAAACCCATACTTTGATATAGTATAGTAAAATTTAAGACCATGAAAGTCAAAGAGAAGATTGCTAAGACAAAGGAACAAAAATCAAATGGATATTAGACTTTTCAGCAATGATATAAGATTGAGACTAGGCTGATATTTTCTACATGTTGAAGGAAAAAATAAATTTGAATCTAGAATGTTTTCATCCAATTGAGTTTTTGTTGAAGTGCAATAATTCTCAAGCATACAATTGTCTCAGAAGGATGAACACACAGATTGTCTCTGAAATCACTCTTGGAAGAAGTATTCCAGCAAAAGAGAACACATCCAGAAGGCACAAGGAGGTATATACGGAAAGTCAAGATGAGTAAATAACTAAAGACTATTAGTGGTTTTCTAAGTGAGCATTGGCATACCAGGGGAAGGCTAAAATAGAATAATTTGGAGGGGAACTGAAAATAACTAGAATGATGGGAATCAGAAATGTTGAAATTGTATATGCTACTTTTGCATTTTCTGCTATAGAGCTAAGTGCATGGTTATCAAACTGGACCAAAACTAGACAGACTTGAAGGTGAGGACTCAGCAGGTGAGTGGTGGGAAAAGAAGGGAGGAACAGGAGGTCTGGGCATTGTAATTTAGTTTTAAAATTTGTAACATTTTGATAATTTGTAAATTGTACTTCTAGAAAATAACCTTAGACTAACACTAAAATCATTATGTCAGGGGCAAGTGTAGGTGGAATGCTATCTGCTGCAATGCTTGACTGCCTTTCTCCTTTGCCTGAATTCTGAGCATAGAAAGTGTTGGGAGTAACCTCACAGCATTTAATCTTAAACCACCAGTATAGATTAAAGGACTTCTATGGCAGAATTATCCATTTTCTCCTTCAGGGTCATCCCCTAGAACATTGTATGCTATCACGACACCTGATAATCAGATTCAATCAAGTTTCAAACACAGGACATCAGACCTAAGGGGAAAAGGTCAAATAGCCTTGGTCATTGTAATATGGCTTAATCCTCCAGTTCTGATTTTTACATGATAGGGTTGCCAGGTGAGATTTTCCTTCAAGCCAGAAAATAACAAATTTATGCTATGTTTGCATACTGAGCTTTCTGAGTCCAAAATGTAGTTTTAGTCCATAGTACTGAAATAGGATGGTACATTGTCTAAACCAGATTTCTTTTCTTTTACTTCCAAAGTATTTTAGGTTTCAATCTTCAACTTAGCATTCTGTTAACTATCATTTTAGAATGCATTTTATTACTTAGAAAGTATCCATACTTGGTACAAAATACTTAGAAAATACAAGAGTAGAAAGAAACAAAAGTTAACGCTAACCATTCAACATTGTTGTTCATGCGCTTCAATTTTTCTTATCAATTCTGGCCTACAAAGCAATACTGAGTAGTACAATAGGCGCCCGTATCTGCAGGGGACATGTTCCAAGACGCCCAGTGGATGCCTGAAACTATGGATAGTACCCAACCCTACATATGCTATGGTTTTTCCTATATGTACATATCTATGAAAAAGTTTAATTTGTAAATTGGCACTGTAAGAGATTAACAACTATAACTGATAATGAAATAGAATAATTATAATAATATACTGTAATAAAAGCTACCATAGATCTTAGCAACCTCAATATATAATTTTTTTTCTTTCCTTCTTAAGTCAAGAACTTTCCCCATTTCACTTAAAGGAAGCATTTTATGGGCTTCTCTTTGGCATAACTGAATTGCCAGCACCACTACTCTTACACTTTGGGGCCATAATTAGGTAAAATCAGGGTTACTTGAACACAAGCACTGTGATACCCTGACAGTTGATCTGATAACGGAGACAGCTACTAAGTGACTAATGCATGGGTAGCGTGTGCAGCGTCAATACACTGGACAAAGGGATGATTCACACCCCTGGCGGATCAGCCTCATGCCTCGCCACAACTGTCACCCACTGTCTGCTTTCCGTCTACATAGAGTAGTTTTGCCTATTCTGGTATTTCATATACATGATTCACAGCTTGTACTCTTTGTGTCTGGATTCTTTTGCTTGGCATAATGTTTTTGAGATTCATCACATTATTATATATATAAATATCATCCCTGATACTTTCAATTATTCAAAGTTTCAGGGACCAGAGGGAAGAGAGTCAAAAGGGCAAACATCAAAAACTTGAAAGAGCTGAACTGAAATCCTGACTACTTTCAGTTGTGTGACTTCGCACAAATAACATAATCTCAGCGCTGGCTATTCTCTTTAAACCTCAACTTCCCCAACTTAAAATGACCATAAAAATGCTCACCTCATAAAGTTTCTGTTAAGACTGAGATAAAATAAGCGAAAATATGGTGCTAGACACATCATAGCTGTTAAAAAAAAAAAAGAAAGGCTTGTTGCATCTGAACATAGCAGGCCAGTCACAGATATTGACCAGCCACACGTCCTTAATGACTAACCGCAGAGGAAAGGAAAAGGAGCAGAAACTGGTTTTCTCCATCAAACATGACAGTATGGACCTTATTTTCTCCCCTGGAGTAGGTTTCCAGGTTTAAAAGGGATTATATAGAAAAATAGATGATGTCACATTTAAAACAAGCGAGCCAGCAGTTAAACACACAGAGCCAGCATTCGGGCTTCCGAGGGGCTTCTTCTGTAAGTCTCATCTGTGTCCTTCAGAGTGTGGATTCGTCCGTTTCCATTTGTTTTTCCTCAGGGAGGGCGGAATTAATTTGAAAGATTTAAAGATAGGCATTCTCGTTATGTTAAAATATCGTGGTGTTCTTCAGCAAGATGCTATGACTCAAGCACAAATCTTTTTCAAGAGAGAAAAGCAGAGCCAGTGGATCTGGTGGTGTTAAAATGTACTGATAAACAAAAAAACATCATTTTTCTGCCTATGTTTCAATCAACTCAGAGAAATTCTTCCCATACACATTAATTATTCCAAGATGTGGGGGATTTAAAGGGTAATAATCATTTCCAATCGTTCGTGCTGTTCTCTAAGATCTACCGGGCGGGGGAGCACTGTATGGAATTAATCTGGGAATGAAGACCGTCTGAATACACTGAGTGTTTAAATACCTTGCAGTACGTTGACACTTTGTTAGCTGGTTTGGTGTGACAGGTCAAACTGCCATTTAGCTGAGACATTTCTACATTGATAATTCTTGGACTGGGCAGCTTTTGGTGAAAAATATACTGAAGCAACCATTTTCCTTCTTGTGGTGAATTTTACATCAACAGAAAGAGATAATACAAGTCAGTCTCTTTTCTTGCACTTCCAAATAGGGTTGACCTTGTTAGAAATCTAATTATAAAACACATGTATGAACCATAATGAGCTTATTAGGAGACTGCAGCACAGATAAAGAGATGAAAATAATTTCTCTCAAATACCTACAGAGTTAAGAAAAATAAATATGCCAGTGACTAAAAGGATACTTTATATCTGTAGTCTTCTTAGAGTTCATATATATCTATTTACTTCTCTGTAGATAATGCTAGGAAATAGGTAGAGTGAGTATTATGATCTCTACTTTATAAATAAGGAAAGGACTAAGAGTTTTCAGGGGACTGATACTGGAAGAGATGAAACTTTTTCCCAGATGTCATCACTGCCTCAAATTTTTATGGCCTACTTATCATTCATGAAGCACTTTGACAGTCATGACTTACTAAGGTAAAAACTCAAACCAGGAAAAAGAAGGAAATTCATTGATTCCCATAACTAGGAAACTAGTATGACTGGATGCAGACAGAATCGGATTCCGCGTTGCTGAGGTTTCTTGCTTCTTGCCTTGCCTCAGGCTCCCTCTGTGTGTAGCCCTCCTTCTCTCCCTCTACAGGTGGGCTTCCTCCACGTGGCTGGGAAGGTAAGTACCACTAGCCCCAATATCACTTTTCCCAGCACCCAGAGTACAAATGCCAGGGGCGGTCTTCTTCACTTGCTCTAACTGAAAAGCCCTGGGGACCAAGCTTGGGTCACATGCCAATTTTTAAACAATTTCCTGAGATGAGAGGTATATGGAACTCTGATTGGCACAAGTAGGACCCCCATCTCCCATCTGTTTGGGTGGACAGAGCACATGATTGACCATATGGTGGGAGGCTGATGAGCCAAAGAAAGGGATGTTGGCAAATAGTAGGTGTTTCCTATATCCTGGCATAGAAATAAATGGTCAGCTTAATGGGCCAGATTAGAACATCTGGAAATGGATACATGTATATATAAGCATTTATTACAGGATTTTTCTGGAAATTCAAATAGGTGGGGAAAGGATGAACTATTTAATAGAAAATGTTGTGAAAACTGAATTGATGATCTTTTCACAACATCATCAACTCAGTATTTATTGAATATAATAAAATGAATAAATGAATGAATGAATGAAGAGGTGTTCATTCATTCTGAGTTCTTTCTGAGTTAGAGTCTCAGTTCTGCACTTATGGCTCTGAGATCTTAGGATAGGTACTTACCGCTCATAACTTCCATCGTCATTGCAATTCTTCATTGCTGGAGGATTAAATGAGCTTTTAAAACCACAGAAGCTCCAGTGGAAGTATTGGCAGAGGACAAAAACACATAATAAAAATATACAACCCCACATAGAGTTAACACAAAAACTGCGCTGGGAAACGTTAATGCTAACACTGCATTTTGGTGGAGGGGCATGCGTACTCACACATCACTGACTCAAATTTAAATTGGTACAACTACTTTGGAAAGTGATTTGGCAATACTTTGCCAAAATTCAACAAACTTTATATGTTCTTTCATGCTGACATTTTGCACCTATGAATAATAGCTCTATAAATTCAGATGTAACATTATTACGATTTCATTACAATTCCTTTCTAGCATTGTTTATTAGAACAAACGATTAGAACTGACCAAAATACCCAACAATAGGGGATCATTGAGCAAATTATGGTATATCTGTAAATGGAAACACCATTGTCATTAAAAGTGAATTTGTAAAAGAATATTTAATGACACAAAATGTTCTCTGTATTTTTAAATTAAAACAGAGAATTTACAAAAGATAATGGAAATCATTTTATTTCAATAAATAATATGTATTTAGGTGATATTTTTTTTAAAAAAAAGAGTTGAAAGGGGCAGCTGTGTAGCATGGACAGGTACTGCCAGACAAGGACAAAGCCTTCGCAATCTCACCAGCCTTGCTCATTTCCAAGCCTGATCTTTCCGAACCTCAGTTTCTTCTTGTTCAAAGTAGAAATAGCCATACATACCTTACTGCAAAGCTGTGCACTTTACTTTTTATTTACTCACTTTTTTAAAGTGGAGTTGGAGACAGAGTTTTCCTCTACTCCCTTCTTTTTTGTTCCTCCCCAAAGCTCCAGTACATAGCTGTATACCCTAGTTGTAAGTCATTGTAATTCTTCTCTGTGGGATGCGGCCACAGCATGGCCTGATGAGCAGTGTGTACGTCCATACCCAGGATCCGAACCAGTGAACCCTGGGCCGCCAAAGGGGAGCACATGAACTTAACCACTGGGTCATGGAGCCAGCCTCAAAGTTGTACACTTTAACTTAGACAGTGCATGACCAGTGCCTAGAAGAGTGGCCTGGAGCACACGAGTACTCAGTACATAGTATGAAAAAATTGATACACCCTCAAAGGTTAACCATGGTGCTTTGGTGTGGTTGGACGATGGGATTATTTTCATTTTGTTTCTCTGTTTTCTATAAATTCTTTGTAATTCACGTGTTAGTTTTTAAACAAACATAAAGATAAAAGTGATTTTATAAAATCTGTTTAAAATGTGAAGAACATTGTGAAAAGACTGGTGGGAAAGAACCAACATGAAAATTGTAGTTATCTTTGGTAGGTGAATTTTTGGAAACATTTTTCTGTGCCTTTTTCTCCATTTTCAAAACTTTTCATAATGAGCATGTATTTCTGTAAGTGTTCATTTCATATTCTAGTCTCCTATTCATGTCATCCTCACCACGCTTTCCTCTTCCAAGACAAAAGTGGGGAATGCAAATATGAAGGAATGGAAATTGCTTTCTTTGCCAGCAAGAAGATTCTGCTCCATCTTCTTCCACACATTGCTTCAAGCATAACAAAGTCAGTGATAACTGTAGTTTTTTTAATCCAAAAATTTGACATGCCATTTGGCATGTCTGAAATGCAGGGTGGCTGTAGGACATAATGCTGAATTAATGAGTTAATGTCTGAATTAATGCCAGAAAATTGGAAGTGAATTCTCTTATAAGTTGTCTCCTTTTCTTTCTGCGTGGCACACACATTCACCATGTTCAGTCTGAGCATGTTACTGTGTCCCAATAGAAGAGGGATTATCTTTTTGCCCATTTTCCCATTACCCCTAAAATGTAAGAAGGATACAGATACTTTGTGCACAGCATAGTTTCCACACTTAGTGGGGGAAAGAGTTTACCATTTCTATCACTCCTAAAGTGTGCACGTCAACTTATTGTTACTTTATCAGATAGATTTTCTTCTGTAAGATGGTCTACTTTTACTTACCTACAGAAGATTAATTTTTAATTTGATCTGCTTAGAGGGGATTATAAAGTTATTCATCCAAAAGTACAAAGAAACAACTATGTTATATAGTATTAAGATTGCAACATAAGAATAAGGAAAGAATTTATTGTACCATAAGTTTCTCAATTTTCTTGTTGCTAAAGAAAGTGAATGGGATTGAGGCCAATGTAAGCTCTATTTTATTAGTTTAAAAATGTTCTTTTGGTTCTTCTTAGCTTAACAGCCACAAGTTTTCGCCCACTTTTAATTTTATATTGAATTTGTCTGCACTTTTTTGGCCCACAAGAGTAGGAAGGCAGCCTAGAGAAAATCAAAATAAAGAAAAATTCACTAGGGACCTGTGTAGAATCCATAAACATTTGGTTTCTTTTTGCTTGTCTTGCCTTCTCTCTCACAATCTACTAATGGACCAAATGACTCCATAGGATAAACAGACATGGTACAGTGGTGGGTATAAGAGTGATCTGTGTTTATACAGAAAATATGCCATTCCCAGCAAATGGACTAAAGGTCTGGTAAAGGGAATTTTCCTAGCACGACCTGTTAAGATTGCTTCATCAGTGGATGACTTTTGGCCCTAATGATTCCACTAGCTCTCACTTGTACAACACCAGTCTGTGTAAGAGCAAAAACGTTAATTTGATGTGGTTTGACTCTCTAAAGTAATATTTATTTATTATTTTTATTTTTTTATTTTATTTTATTTTTAATTGCAGTAACATTGGATTATAATATTATCTAGCTTTCGGATGTATATCATAATATATTTCAAATTCTGTGTAGATTACATCATGTTCATCACCCAAAAACTAATTATAGTCCATCCCCTCACACGTGAGCCTAATCACCCCTTTTGCCCTACCTCCCCCTTCCCCCATGGTAACCACCAATCCATTCTCCATTGCTACGTGTTTCTTTGTCATTGTTTTTATCTTCTACTTATGAGTGAGATCATACGGTATTTGACTTTCTCCCTCTGACTCATTTCACTCAGCATAATACCCTCAGGGTCCATCCAGGTTGTCACAAAGGCCGGACTTCATCATTTCTTATGGCTGAGTAGTATTCCATTGTGTATATACACCACATCTTCTTTATCCATTCATCCTTTGATGGGCACCTAGGTTGCTTCCAAGTCTTGGCTATTGTGTATAACGCTGCAGTGAACATAGGGGTGCAAATATCTTTATGCCTTTGCATTTTCAAGTTCTTTGGATAAATACCCAGCAGTGGGATAGCTGGATCATATGGTAGATCTAGTCTTAATTTTCTGAGGATACTCCATACTGCTTTCCATAGTAGCTGCACCATTTTGCACTCCCACCAGCAGTGTACAAGGGTTCTCACCTCTCCACATCCTCTCCAACATTCGTTGTTTCCTGTCTTGTTAATTACAGCCATTCTGACTGGAGTGAGGTGATACCTCATTGTAGTTTTGATTTGCATTTCCCTGATAGCTAATGATGTTGAGCATCTTTTCATATGCCTGTTGGCCATCCATATATCTTCTTTGGAGAAATCTCTGTTCAGATCCTTTGCCCATTTTTTAATTGGGCTTTTGGTTTTTTGTTGTTGTGCTGTATGAGTTCTTTGTATATTTTGGATATTAACCCCTTATATCATATATGGTTTGCAAATATCTTCTCCCACTTGTTAGGTTGTCTTTTCATTTGTTGATGGTCTCCTTTGCTGTGCAGAAGCTTTTTAGTTTGATGTAGTCCCATTTGTTCATTTTTTCTTTTGTTTCCCTTGCCCGGTCAGACATGGGACTTGAAAATATGCTGCTGAGACCGATGTCAAAGAGCATACTGCCTATGTTTTCTTCTAGAAGTTTCATGGTTTTGGGTGTTACATCCAAGCCTTTAATCCATTTTGAGTTGATTTTTGTGCATGGTGTAAGGGGATGGTCTACTTTCATTCTTTTGCATGTGGCTGTCCAGTTTTCCCAGCACCACTTATTGAAGAGACTTTCCTTTCTCCACTGTATGCTCTTGGGTCCCTTGTCGAATATTAGCTGTCCATAAATGTGTTGGTTTATTGCTGGGATCTTGATTCTGTTCCATTGATCTTTGTGTCTGTTTTTGTGCTGGTATCATGCTGTTTTGGTTACTATGGGTTTGTAGTATATTTTGAAATCAGAGAGTGTGATACCTCCAGCTTTGTTCTTTTTTCTCAGGAATCCTTTGGCTATTCAGGGTCTTTTGTTGTTCCATATAAATTTTAGTATTCTTTGTTCAATTTCTGTGAAAAATGTTGTTGGAACTTTGATAGGGATTGCATTGAATCTATAGATTGCTTTAGGAAGTATGGACATTTTAACGATGTTAATTCTTCCAATCCAAGAGCACAGAATAGCTTTCCATTTCTTTGTGTCTTCTTCGATTTCTTTCAACAATGTTTTATAGTTTTCAGTGTACAGATCTTTCACCTCTTTGGTTAAGTTTATTCCTAGGTATTTTATTCTTTTTGTTGCAATTGTAAATGGGATTGCATTCTTAATTTCTCTTTCTGCTACTTCGTTGTTAGTGTATAGAAACGCAACAGATTTGTGTACGTTGATTTTGTATCCCGTGACTTGACTGTATTCCTTTACTCTTTCTAAAAGTTCCTTAGTGGATTCTTTAGGGTTTTCTAGATATAAAATCATGTCGTCTGCAAAAAGTGGCAGTTTCACTTCTTCTTTTCCAATGTGGATCCCTTTTATTTCTTTTTCTTGCCTGATTGCTCTGGCCAGGACTTCCAGTACTATGTTAAATAAGAGTGGTGACAGTGGGCATCCTTGTCTGGTTCCTGTTCTTAAAGGGATAGCTTTCAGTTTTTCTCTGTTGATGATGATATTTGCTGTGGGTTTGTCATATATGGCCTTTATTATGTCGAGATATTTTCCTTCTATACCCATTTTATTTAGAGTTTTTATCATAAATGGATGTTGTATCTTGTCAAATGCTTTCTCTGCATCTATTGAGATGATCATGTGATTTTTATTCTTCATGTTGTTAATGTGGTGTATCACGTTGATAGATTTGCAGATGTTGAACCATACCTGCATCCTTGGAATGAAACTCACTTGATCATGATGTATGATCTTTTTCATGTATTGTTGTATTTGATCTGCTAGTATTTTTTTGACGATGTTTGCATCAATGTTCATTAGTGATATTGGCCTGTAATTTTCTTTTTTTGTGTTGTCCTTGTCTGATTTTGGTATCAGGATAATTTTGGCTTCGTAGAAGGAGTTAGGAAGCCTCCCCTCCTCTTCAATTTTTTGGAAGAGTTTGAGAAGGATAGCTATTAAGTCTTCTTTGAATGTTTGGTAGAATCACCAGGGAAGCCATCTGGTCCTGGACTTTTATTTTTTGGGAGG